>NC_057890.1:11039659-11339659 GCF_019740435.1 Gambusia affinis
GTCAGAGTCAAGGCCCGGGCCACATCCGACCAGCGAGAGATTTTCTCTGACCCCTGGGATGATCTTGATTTATTATTAGAACTGCCCGCAGCAAGCCGGCACCGCCTGAAAAAAACGCGATCGCCGCACTTCGTTCGATCCTCACAACGCTGCACTTCTGCTCGATCCTCACAACGCGCAAGCACTTCGTCCGCAGGAAATTTCCGCTGCACTAGACCAAATGCGTCATTTAAAAAAATCTCAATGAACATTCGATCAGTCCGGCCCTCGGCTTGTAGCTAAATTTTTTATTTGGCCCTCCGTCCATTTGACTTTGACACCCCTGTACTATACTATGACGTCAAAAATGTCGAAAAAACGACATACTATACTATGGCGTCAAAAATGTCGAAAAAACGACATACTATACTATGGCGTCAAAAATATCTGAAAAAAAAAATACTATACTATGATGTTGAAAATGTCGAAAAAAACGACATGCTATACTATGACATCGAAAATGTCGAAAAAGCGACATACTATACTATGGCGTCGAAAATGTCGAAAAAACGACATACTATACTATGACGTCGAAAATGTCGAAAAAAACGACATACTATACTATGGCGTCGAAAATGTCGAAAAAAACGACATACAATACTATGACGTCGGAAATGTCTAAAATACGACATACTATACTATGAAGTCTAAAACGTCTAAAAAAACGACATACTATACTATGGCGTCGAAAATGTCTAAAAAACGACATACTACACTATGGCGTCGAAAATGCTGAAAAAAACGACATACTATACTATGACGTCAAAAATGTCGAAAAAAACGGCATACTATACTATGGCGTCAAAAATGGCCAAAAAACGACATACTATACTATGGCGTCAAATGTTGAAAAAACGACATACTATACTATGACGTCGAAAATGTCGAAAAAAACGACACTATACTATGGCGTCGAAAATGTCGAAAAAACGACATACTATACTATGGCGTCAAAAATGGCCAAAAAACGACATACTATACTATGGCGTCAAAAATATCTGAAAAAAAACATACTATACTATGATGTTGAAAATGTCGAAAAAAACGACATACTATACTATGGCGTCGAAAATGTCGAAAAAACGACATACTATACTATTTTGTCGAAAATTTCCAAAAAAACGACATACTATTCTATGGCGTGGAAAATGTCGAAAAAACGACATACTATACTATGACGTCGAAAATGTCGAAAAAAACGACATACTATACTATGACGTCGGAAATGTCGAAAAAAACGACATACTATACTATGACGTCGAAAATGTCTAAAAAAACGACATACTATACTATGACGTCAAAAATGTCGAAAAAACGATATACTATACTATGGCGTCAAAAATATCTGAAAAAAAAAATACTATACTATGATGTTGAAAATGTCGAAAAAAACGACATACTATACTATGACATCAAAAATGTAGAAAAAAACGGCATACTATACTATGACGTCAGAAATGTCGAAAAAACGACACTATACTATGGCGTCGAAAATGTTGAAAAAAAACAACATACTATACTATGACGTCGAAAATGTCGAAAAAAACTACATACTATACTATGGCGTCGAAAACGTATAAAAAACGACATACTATACTATGATGTCGAAAATGTCTAAAAAAACTACATACCATACTATGATGTCGAAAATGTCTAAAAAATGACATTCTATACTATGACGTCGAAAATGTCGAAAAAAACGACATACTATACTATGACGTCGAAAATGTCAAAAAAAACGACATACTATACTAGGACGTCGAAAATGTCGAAAAAAACGACATACTATACTATGACGTCGAAAATGTCGAAAAAAACGACATGCTATACTATGACATCGAAAATGTCGAAAAAGCGACATACTATACTATGGCGTCGAAAATGTCGAAAAAACGACATACTATACTATGACGTCGAAAATGTCGAAAAAAACGACATACTATACTATGGCGTCGAAAATGTCAATAAAAAACGACTTACTATACTATAGCGTGGAAAATGTCGAAAAAAAAGACATACTATACTATGACGTCGAAAATGTCGAAAAAAACCACATACAATACTATGACGTCGGAAATGTCGAAAAAAATGACATGCTATACTATGACATCGAAAATGTGGAAAAAGGGACATACTATATACTATTATGTCGAAAATGTCTAAAAAATGACAATCTATACTATGGCGTCGAAAACGTATAAAAAACGACATACTATACTATGGCGTCGAAAACATCTAAAAAACGACATACTATACTATTTTTTCGAAAATCTCGAAAAAAACGACATACTATACTATGACGTCGAAAATGTCGAAAAAAACGACATACTATACTATGGCGTCGAAAATGTCAATAAAAAACGACATACTATACTATGGCATCGAAAATGATGAAAAAAACGACATACTATACTATGACGTCGAAAATGTCAATAAAAACAACATACTATACTATGACGTCGAAAATGTCGAAAAAAACGACATACTATACTATGACATCGAAAATGTCGAAAAAACGACATACTATACTATGGCGTCGAAAATGTCGAAAAAACGACATACTATACTATGACGTCGAAAATGTCGAAAAAAACGACATACTATACTATGGCGTCGAAAATGTCAATAAAAAACGACTTACTATACTATAGCGTGGAAAATGTCGAAAAAAAAGACATACTATACTATGACGTCGAAAATGTCGAAAAAACGACATACTATACTATGGCGTCGAAAATGTCGAAAAAAACGACATGCTATACTATGACATCGAAAATGTGGAAAAAGGGACATACTATATACTATTATGTCGAAAATGTCTAAAAAATGACAATCTATACTATGGCGTCGAAAACGTATAAAAAACGACATACTATACTATGGCGTCGAAAACATCTAAAAAACGACATACTATACTATTTTTTCGAAAATCTCGAAAAAAACGACATACTATACTATGACGTCGAAAATGTCGAAAAAAACGACATACTATACTATGGCGTCGAAAATGTCA
Organism: Gambusia affinis; assembly: GCF_019740435.1. NCBI lineage: Eukaryota > Metazoa > Chordata > Actinopteri > Cyprinodontiformes > Poeciliidae > Gambusia > Gambusia affinis. Next base: position 11,042,712 of record NC_057890.1, read on the forward strand.
ATAAAAAACGACATACTATACTATGACATCAAAAATGTAGAAAAAAACGGCATACTATACTATGACGTCAGAAATGTCGAAAAAAATGACATGCTATACTATGACATCGAAAATGTCGAAAAAGCGACATACTATATACTATGGCGTCGAAAATGTCGAAAAAACGACACTATACTATGGCGTCGAAAATGTCGAAAAAAAAAACGACATACTATACTATGACGTCAAAAATGTCAATAAAAACAACATACTATACCATGACGTCGAAAATGTATAAAAAACGACATACTATACTATGATGTCGAAAATGTCTAAAAAAACTACATACCATACTATGATGTCGAAAATGTCTAAAAAATGACATTCTATACTATGGCGTCGAAAACGTATAAAAAACGACATACTATACTATGGCGTCGAAAATGTCGAAAAAAACGACATACTATACTATGACGTCAAAAATGTCGAAAAAAACGACATACTATACTATGGCGTCGAAAATGTCGAAAAAACGACATACTATACTATTTTGTCGAAAATGTCTAAAAAACGACATACTATACTATTTTGTCGAAAATGTCTAAAAAATTACATACTATACTATGGCGTCGAAAATGTCGAAAAAAACGACATACTATACCATGATGTCGAAAATGTCTAAAAAACGACATACTATACTATGAAGTCTAAAACGTCTAAAAAAACGACATACTATACTATGGCGTCGAAAATGTCTAAAAAACGACATACTACACTATGGCGTCGAAAATGCTGAAAAAAACGACATACTATACTATGACGTCAAAAATGTCGAAAAAAACGGCATACTATACTATGACGTCAGAAATGTCGAAAAAAATTACATACTATACTATGGCGTCAAATGTTGAAAAAACGACATACTATACTATGACGTCGAAAATGTCGAAAAAACGACACTATACTATGGCGTCGAAAATGTCGAAAAAACGACATACTATACTATGGCGTCAAAAATGTCGAAAAAACGACATACCATGCTATGGCGTCAAAAATATCTGAAAAAAAACCATACTATACTATGATGTTTAAAATGTCGAAAAAAACGACATACTATACTATGGCGTCGAAAATGTCGAAAAAACGACATACTATACTATTTTGTCGAAAATTTCCAAAAAAACGACATACTATTCTATGGCGTGGAAAATGTCGAAAAAACGACATACTATACTATGACGTCGGAAATGTCGAAAAAAACGACATACTATACTATGACGTCGAAAATGTCAATAAAAACGACATACTATACTATGACGTCGAAAATGTCTAAAAAAACTACATACCATACTATGATGTCGAAAATGTCTAAAAAATGACATTCTATACTATGGCGTCGAAAACGTATAAAAAACGACATACTATACTATGGCGTCGAAAACGTCTAAAAAACGACATACTTTACTATGGCGTCGAAAATGTCGAAAAAAACGACATACTATACCATGATGTCGAAAATGTCTAAAAAACGACATACTATACTATGAAGTCTAAAACGTCTAAAAAAACGACATACTATACTATGGCGTCGAAAATGTCTAAAAAACGACATACTACACTATGGCGTCGAAAATGTCAAAAAACAACATACTATACTATGAAGTCTAAAACGTCTAAAAAAACGACATACTATACTATGGCGTCGAAAATGTCTAAAAAATGACATACTATACTATGGCGTCGAAAATGTCGAAAAAAAAAACATACTATACTATCATGTCGAAAATGTCTAAAAAACGACATACTATACTATGAAGTCTAAAACGTCTAAAAAAACGACATACTATACTATGACGTCGAAAATGTCAAAAAAAAAAACGACATACAATACTATGACGTTGAAAATGTCTAAAAAACAACATACTATACTATGGCGTCGAAAATGTCCTAAAAAACAACATATACTATGGCGTCAAATGTCGAAAAAAACGACATACTACTATGACGTCGAAAATGTCGAAAAAAACAACATACTACTATGACGTCGAAAATGTCTAAAAAACGTCATACTATACTATGGCGTCGAAAATGTCGAAAAAACAACATACTATACTATGACGTCGAAAATGTCTAAAAAACGACATACTATACTATGGCGTCCAAAATGTAAAAAAAAACCGACATACTATACTGTGATGTCGAAAATGTCGAAAAAGACAACATACTACTATGACGTCGAAAATGTCTAAAAAACGACATACTATACTATGACGTCAAATATGTCAAAAAAATGATATACTATACTATGATGTCACAAATGTCGAAAAAATGGCAGTGTACTATGACGCCAATAATGTCCAAAAAATCACATACTATACAGTGATGTCAAAAATGTCCCAAATTTGACATGCTATACTTTGGCAAAAACAACGTGTAAAAATGACACATACAATACTATGACGCAAAAAACAAAAAATTGACACATGCTACACTGTCACACGAAAAATGCGCAAAAACAACATGCTAAAACATGAGAATGCCAAAAAAATGCTATATTATGACAAAAAAAAAACATGCAAAAATGACACATGCTATTCTATGACGCAAGAAACGCTCAAACACAACACATGCTATACTATGACCAAAAAAACGCGCAAAAATGACATGCTGTATTTTGATGCAAACAACATGCAAAAATAATACATGCTATACTATGACGCGAAAAACGCAAACAATTTACGTGCTATACTATGGTGCAAAAAACGCGGAAAAATTACACGCTATACTATGACCAAAAAATTTTGCAAAAATTATACTTGCTATACTATAATGCGAAAAACACAAAAAACCGACATGCTATACGCTATACTATGACCCAAATGCTTCATTTTTGCCCATTTTTGTGAAAGGAAAAAATGCTATAGGCTAGCATTTTTAGGCTATACTATGACCAAGAAAACGTGCAAAAATGACATGCTGTGACGCAAAAAACGTGTCATATATAGTATACGATACTATTTATGACTATATAGTATAGTATACTCATACTATACTATAACAGTATAGTACAACTGTTTTGGACAGTCAATCAAGCTATTTTTTACTTTCCACAGTAGGTTAAAATAATATTTTTATTATCTTTTATTTTAACAAACATAAAACCAAATGAATTTACACAGCAAGGCCCAAAATATTCATATCCCAAGCAATCTTAATTTTACCTAGAAGTTTAAGATTTTTGCTCATTTTGTACTTCATGCTGTACTATGTCTTTATCCCAAAGCTGATTGTTTGTTCTGTGCTTAAGGATCACAAAGCAAGTAAAAAACCTCCAGTTATTATGGACTCAAATGTTCTTTCAAAGAATCCCACCAAAGAGGGTCACAAATGCAATTTACTATCATTGAAAAAATGCCAGAAAAAGCAGTTTCTTAAAAAAGGGACACATGGTAATGGAGTCTATGTATATAGGTTAAAAAACAATAGTTGCAGCTCATCCAAGAGTCACTGTTTAAAAAATAAAATAAAAGGAAAGACTGATCAGGGATATGGACACAAAATGCACAACATAAAAGAACAAGAGAAGGGAATAGGTAAAGGTAAGACAGACAAGAAAAAACAAAAAAAAAAGGAAGGCAGGAGACAGAGGAAAGGGCAGGAGACTCCAAGGAAGAAATACTAAAAGGTAATATACACAGGACGAAAGAGGAAGAGAATGAAGGAAGGAATTAAGGACAGCAGGAAAGAAAATATGAAAGCACACAAAGAAGAGACACAGGAAGGACACCTTTTGTAGTCAGACTTAATTTGTAGTATTAAGTCTGATTACAAATATTTTACATGCCTAATTTTCTTTTTCCATTTCTTTTGGGAGCTGGAAAATACTTCAATTAAATTCCAGTGTTTTCCAAGCTGCTTTGGGAGCTTCTTGTGGGCATACAAGTGCTCAACCTGTGACATTGCCAGTCATCTTCTATCTCAAAAGCTGCTCTGGTATCAACACTGTCGTCATCACAGGGTTCTCCTGCTCCCTGGTGGAGCTGATTTCTGCCAAGACACCACCACCTCCCACAACCATCCACCCTGTTATTAGACTGCACTCTAAACACAACGTGTCATCTGGATGTTTTGATGTCGTTCAACAATGAAATGCAAGGAAAGCAAACAATCAGAACGCTGGAAGGGAAGAAGAGCCCCACACTCACCTGTGTAAAAGTGAGAAAACGCACCCTTTCCTTGTGCCACTAAATAAAACACCTGCTGTACCCCTACTCACCCCACCCACTCCAAAGCCTCACCGGTGAAGCTAATACGAGAGGCATGAGCCATGTTGCCAGGGAGAGGTATTTACTGGCAAGGCAAGAGGCAAACGCAGTCAATTACACCGCCTGTCTGCCTAATCATTTCTCACCAAGAAAGATGGCCAGCCAACATAGACTGGTTATTTCACAAAAACAATCCATTTTTAAAGACGATGCTCTGTCAACAGCCAGAAGCTCCCTTTCTCTGCACCTCAGAGTGGGATAACAGCAGGGAAACAAAGCGACTCGCTGAGGCTGTGAGCCGACATGACTGCATGTGTGAAGGTGTGTGGAGGGCTGTACAGTATGTGTCATGATGACAGCTGCTGCAGCTCCCTGGCTTCCTTTTAGTCTCCAATCACTTGTTTGTTTATTAGTTTCTCTCTCATATGCTGGTTATTATGTTCTCTGTTACAGTCACTATTACACAGCTCCTACCCAGTTAATTGAATATCTGATTCTGCCAACACATCTGCACGGCAGCTATCCCCAAAGAACATGTTACCTACATTTAAACATATTCTCTTTTTTACTTGAGGTTTTTTTTTTTTCTTACCTTGACATTTCCTCGTCAAAGTGAAGTCTGTCCTCACAAAGGGCTGTCACTTGCTGTGTTGGCCTGACATCATTGATTTCAATAAGTTTAGCCTATTATCATGAGCTCCAGTTAAGGTGAGAGGTTTAAATTTGACACCTGGTGTCTGTGCTTGAAACTCTCAAAGTAAGAAAGGAAGTAGCTCTTGAGAAGTCCTGTTGTAATGACTGAATCTCTCTCGCACAAGCTTTTTAGACATTTTGACGTAGAATAATACTAAACCGTGACAGAGTGACAAGACATAAATAATTTGTAAGCACAGCAGGAAAATATTGTACTTTTTTTGTAAAGTGCATTGAGATGACAGGTTGTGAATTGGCGCTATAAAAATACACGGAATTGACATACATTGCGGTTGGCTAAAGTTGCAAACCACTTCAAAGCTTTTTATATCATTCTACAATGAACAATTTGAGACCCATCAAACTTTTTCTTCTTTTCTGGCGTTTGCTGTTTCAAACAACTAAATCAATCAAGCTATCTTTTACTTTCCACAGTAGGTTAAAATAATATTTTTACTATCTTTTATTTTAACAAACATAAAACAAAATGAATTTACACAGCAAGGTCAAAAATATTCATACCCCAGGCAATCTTAATTTTACCTACAAGTTTGTTTTATAGAATCTGTGAAAGAAGCTTAATATTAGGGTGATGGCAACAAGGCTTTTCAACCTCAAGGATTAAGAACCCACTGCCATCAGAAAACTAGTAGAAACATTCTCTATGGGAAATATTTAATTGGTGTTATGTGAATAACTTTTTTTTATGGATTAACGAGATGTGCATAAAAATGGGCAGTTTTTAATCAAATGTAATTAAAATGTTTGTTTTTTTTCAAAATGGACTTTTCTGATAAATTACTTTGTTTTGAGAGATGTATTATCTAAAAATAGCAAATAAACTCATTTTGAATTGATCTAGCTCGTAGCAAACAGGTTTGATGTGGTGGGCTTATCAGCACAAATCATGTCAGAGCTTATATTTTTCCTCATGCCTTTCATGCTCCTGCTTAGGACTTATAAAGAACTGAGTTGGGTTCTGCCTGTAAACTTTTAAAAAGGCTTCAACTGGATAGGGAAAAAAAACCCCAATGTGAAATTGTTCTGATTGAAGCAATTTCAGCCTGAACATTTCCAGAGCGTAGTCACCCTTTCTTTTACTGCCTTAGTATGTCTGGCTCCATCTTTCTAATAATGTTAGTCAAATGAAAAGGAAAAAAAAAACGGAGAAGGGTGAGGTGCTTTAAGAGCAGATTGTGATTTACATTCAGCTCTAGGATTAAAGTCACACTTCCCTCTAAACCAAATTATCTATTGGGTTCTTTCCCGTCTTAGAGGCTGTTGTCCCAGGGCACATTTAAAGTGTCTCATTTTTTATCACCAGTTCTGTTTGGCCATATAATTTTTCTAACATTCACAAGCTTTGTAGCTTTTTTTTCTTCTTTAGACTTTTTGATATGGTGCATCTGTGGAAAGGTAATGAAAGAAGCAAATAAACAAAAATATCTATTTTCCCTCTCTCACCTGAGGGGATAGAGAATACATTTGAATAATATTTTCCACTGAGATGATTCATCCCAAGTAATCATGAATATTTAAATAAAGTAAGGGCTTTCTGAGTCGTCATAATACCGCATAAAGGTTATAGTGACCGGTTATACTTTCACTTGCTCAACTGTTTCAAGACATTAAATGATGCCACACTGTGCTAAGATCCCAATAAGAATATGTGTAGATAAATATCAACAGGAATACAAATAAAGGGGATTTCTTCTTTCTTCAGCAGGTTTCTCTTACCTTTGTAGCCAGAAGTCGTGTCAGGTAGATCTCAGAGACCATCTTGCTGCCACGGTCGCCTTCTTTCTGGTCTCCGTGTTCGTGGTTCTTAACCAGATGCCAGACCTTCACCCCACTCTCCAGGTCAGGAGTGATCATAGGAGTCCGGGAGCGCATGCTGTCTGGACTTCCAGTGTACTTAATCATGTTCTCTGTGAAGAAAAATGTTTACTTCAAGCTGGTGGGAATCACAAGGTCAAAGACCATTGCTGTTTTCTTTCTATTTATTCAAATTTCTATGAATATACAGTAGGAGTAAGTCTATTTACTCATCCAGATTGTTAAAATTCTAACCAAAGACTTCAATGATTTTTTGTTTTTGGGTGGGGGGAGTACATGAGGGAGTTATTTGATAGATGGACATCATGTGTAAATATAATAAAGAACATAATTGTGAAATGACTTGGAGAAAAAATAAGAATTTATCTGAAATAAATTTTTTGGACTATTTTGTGCTGTTCTATCCCATAACCCTTGTAATGGAACAATCCAAAAGTATTAGAGTTGGTAAAAGAAATACATGGAATAAATGCTGAAAAAATATCTCAATGGAGGCATGAACAGGAAAAAAAAAAGATGGATGAACGTTAACCAGGAATGACTGGTTAAAAACCATTACAAGAATGAAAAAGAAAAATTATAATAGCTGGAAAATAGACTAAAATAAGCAATGCCATTACAGAGCAGGGTTTTGGCTCAAGGCTTTCATTTCTGTGAGCTTGTCTTTGAAACTTTCAGAAAGTCTGCATGGTTAATTTTTCACAGCATCTCCTTCAGTTGACAAGACATTATATCGGCAGCTGACAGAAAATCGAACAGGTGTCAGACGAGATGAAATATGTATGGCCCACCCAGCGGTCGGAGTGGCGATGACATTTCCAAACACATGGCTCAATGAATGTTTACACAGTGTGAAAAAAAATTGATCAGTGGGTGCGGTCTGTGGGGAGAAGTGTTAAAAAAAAAAAGAAAAAAAAGGTGATTTTCACAGTGCCAGAAATCAATCTGTCCAGAGAAGAAAGAGCAAGCAGAGTATGAAGGAGAGAGTTAAAAAAAAGATGGATATAGGGGGAGTATGTTTGGTATCGATTACTGAACTGAATGAATGATCAATTGAAAAATGTCTCTTAAGGGACACTTCATTGACCGTCAGCTAATTGCTGTTTTTTTTTTGTGGGGACAACTAACTTCACTCTGCTGCATCAATCTGTTAGTGCCTTAGGGCAACACAGGTCAAAACTGTGACCTTTAGGATTTAAGTGTGGTTTCTAGACAATGTTGTGCCAAAGCAGAAAAGGCCATTATGTAAAGAGCAGAAAAGAAGTCATAGTGTTTGTATATATGTTGAAACTTGTACCAAACGGTTCCTCCTCTGCACTCTCTGCCTCGTCTCCATGTTTGTTATTTGCCAATTGTGCTCAGGAGGAGTTCAAAGTCACTCCTCAAGTACCACACCAGTCATGCATTACATTTACATTTCGAGTCAGTCCCATTAAAATAGTAGAAGGAAATATTACCAGCTTCCTTCCTCTCTCATGTGTTGGACCACTCATGTCCTATCTGGTGTCATTAGGTAGTAGGGAGGTGAGGTTAGACCGTATGGAAATGAGGCAATGCTAATATTGTGGCGTTGCATTTGAAGTGCCTGAAGTGTTTGTGACCAGTAAAGCTAGCCCTTTGATCAGCATCTAACTCGATGGTTCGGGAGGCTCAAGGAGACGTGGAGCAGACTGGCAGGCGGAGGATACATTGGCACATGGAAGGATGAGAGGACACTCTTCTATGTCTCAAGAGGCCTGAACAAGTGAAAGGAAAGGTCTATTTGGTCTCTTCATATTTTAGAAATCCTTTCAACTACTCTAATATGTGGCTCGTCTTTCTTGCTCTGACAAGCACACATTTACCCCTGAAGGATACGTGTATATATGATGCACTGAATAAGTATTCCTTCTTCTTAAACCTTTGCACGTTTTGTGAAGTTACAGACACAGTTTATTTAGTTGAGGCTTTTTATAATGAATCACCACGAACTTGCGTAATTGTGATGAAGACAGAAAATGATGCATGGCTTTCCATATTTCTTATTAATAAAACTAACATTTCCAACTGTTGCTACAAATTTTTCTTTGGATTTAGTTCTGGACATTGAATTGGACATAAAGATGTTTTGATTCAAACCGTCACATTAGGTCTGTGATGCATCTTTAGAAGGTCGACTTTTTTACGCTTTCGTTTGTTTTGCAGCTGCTAACTGGTTGTCTTCACAAACTGCTCTACATTTGTCTCCATGTAGCAGGTTCCTCATCTCTCCACATATTTCTCCCAAATTCTTTTAAAGCTGTGTATCTCCCCGCATTTCACAATGACGCAGTGCATTATGATACAAATATTATGTGGTTAGATATGCAGCAAGGAATTCTCACCATATTTACTTGCAGACGTTCTGGACACTGTGGAGTTATTTACTGAGTTGTAAGCTGTGACTTGCTTGGGAACCAGGGCCATCACAGCATTATCAGGTACCTGGAAAACAGACGTACACATCATGAGATGACTCCTCAAACACAGAGCTGTTTGTTTTGAGGTTTTCATTTTTAGCAGACTTCTAACACAAGCAGCCAGAAGTATACATCATTGTGTTGCTGTAATTTTCTGTATTCCCTTTCATCTCTTCTGGTTTCGTGTGAGTAAACACAGAATGTGTTATTACCCTTATGCGCGCCGCTCAGCCCACACATCCCTACGATGAATGACAGGGGGGAGTGAGGGTTTAACAGAGCATTGCGGAGGCCTGTGTGAGAGGGGACGTCCCACAGTCTCCATTCAATAATACATTTTCTCCAAGGTGGTGTGTTCGTGGAAATGTAAAGAAACAAGGAGTGTAAATGAATAAAAAAGTCAATCATCTGCCTCTCCAATAACCAGTCAGCCAAACTGGATTCAATTAATACAGCTGGGATGGGGACTTTTTCAGCCACACACACACAAAGAATGCCTCTTTTTTGCATAATCAGGCTACGCTTTGGGGTTAATTGAAGTGATCTTTATCAGTGTGTGGGTGGATTGGACAAGCAGGAGTTAGTCTGCATATATACATATATAACAGAGCATGCACATGCATGTGCGAGCGAGGGCTTTATTAAGATTGTGTCATTATTTCACCTCATATCTCAATCTGCTTCTTATGCATAATATGTTTATATCATTTGTAAGCAGGAGGCCCACAGGGCAGATTCTGATTTTCCTTTGTGAGGAGCCCAACAACCCTCCAAGAAACTCAAGTACTCACCCTCATCACTGCTCTTATGTATTGAATCGATATACAGTGAGCAGGGGGACATAATGAAATGTGAAAGAGAGGAGTGGCATTTGAGGAAATAACATTTGGGGAGTAAAGACAGAAAACAGAGCACCATTTCCCGAAAGAAAGAAGACAGTAATGTGTTGTAATGGACAGATTTCTTCTGCCAGTGGTTACATGTGGTTTCACAAATCAAACTCTTTCCTTAACAACTGAAGGTTGTATGAGGTCAGAAGATTATTTTGCAAATTCCCAATTAAAGGTGATTAACAAAGAATCGCATAGCAATAGTGATTCTGATCAGTAACTGTGTACTGTCTGCTTCCTGCTTTGAACTCTACAAAAATGCAATTGAATTGACATGAACATTTAATGTTTGATACTATTTTTCTCTTTGCTTTGCCTCCTTATAATTTTCTGAGTGCCTCTGAGTGTTTTTCAGTTTTTTATGTCCGTCAAGGAGAAGTTGCCCTTTTTCTCAGCCTGAAAAAAAAGAAGAATTAACTTCTGTCTTCATTATCTTATCTCCGATTCAAATCAGCTCTCTAATCCATTCCACCCACGCTTCGTACTCCCAGACTGTTGACACTTGCTGCTGCTGACATTTAATTTAGGCACCACGCAATTTGCACTTTGGAGGAGACAGTCACTACTTGCCTAGCTGCTTGAATTATTAGCACCATATTGGCGAGGCAGGTCCATTTTTCTGTGTTTTTGCTACATGGACACTTAATTTTCATATGAGAAAGTGTACCAGGTAAAATGCTTTGAAAGAGTTCAATATCAGCTGCCTTGTTATTCAGTAAATTAAGTACAAGTTGGTAATAAATTCATTTGAAAGTCATATGATAGTATTTTTGATTGTAATATGCTTGACACCTTTGTTATCTCTCTAGTCTGCATTAATGTGGTTAAGTTGTTCAAAGTTAATCGATCATAGAGGCTCTGGGGACTTTTCAAACTCATCCCCCTCTTTTTAATATAGAGTAAAAATTAATCCAGAAAATCCTTTCAGTAGGCTCACGAGAAAATCAAACTGTTTATAGATTTTAGACTTTATTTACTGCTATCTGGAATGCTGATTCTTACAGCACAGTAGTAGCAGACATAAAAATCTTTGATCTATAGATTTGTTTTTCTGTACCTCTTTCCTTCTCAATTATTAGTAAATAAACAGTATTAGTTTTATTTATTTTTTTATGTCTGATTACACCAATTATCAGGACTTGCTGATTTTTTTGTAATATTTCAAATTTAACTTAATCATTTAAGGTGCATTCTGAATAAATAATCATGAGAAATACAAAACAAACATTGTTTATAAGCTCAACAGGGGTTTCTTTTAAGAAGAAAAAAAACAAATCAGGTTTTATCTTCAAAGAAAATTATAATCTTCAAACAAACTCATCTTTACAACTCATTTAGTCAGTATTTTTGTTGAATGCTTTAGTGTATGGACAGCATACCTGATAGTGGAACAGCATGTTGAGTCTCTTCCAGTCACCTTCAATCTTTGTGGTTATGTCCTCATCTTGTAGGATCATGCGCTGTCCTCTACCCTGGCGCCACTCTGCAAATGAACAGGAAATAAAAAATACTAACCCCATTTTCCAAATACCCTCACTTCGCTGATGGTTAAGACTTCTTTTTGTCTCCTGGGAGGATTTGGTTTTAATCTCCCCTCTCTCCATCTGTCAAGATATCACCAAATCTTACCATGTTGTTTGATAAACTGGGCCGCCTTTGGGACGAGGAGGAGGGAATTTTGGCGCTTGCACCAATGCCTGACTTTTGCTTTTGGGAATAGCTAGTACTTTTCAACCACAACAACTAAAAATGAAATCCTGAAGGAGATGTTCACAGTGGCAATCAATATTTGGAGGTAGAGTGCTAAAAGGGAATGATGTTGTATCTCTTGGTTAAAAAGTTTTGTTTTTACCAGTTTGTACCACAGGTAGGTTTGTAGACTATATTTTTTAATAAATATTTTATTATCGTCTCAAAAGCAACATTGGGATTTGCTTGAAATACGGTCCAGAGGGGCTTTACAATGTCTTCTGCGTCAAAAACAACACACTGAAAACAAGACAAAGGCTGAGCTGAAGTTTGTTTGGTGGAAGACTAACATGGGGAGAAGGTCAGACTGGGGGGAACCAGGTCAAAGCAAATAACTTTGAATGTTTTGGAAAGAATCTTTAGCCTAGCACTGCTTTAGTAATGCTAAGGTTTTTCTTTTGAATTTTTATTTAGTTAATATGAATGATTTTGAAGGCCAATGAAACCTTTATCACCTAAAATGTGCCAATCATCTAGCTCCCACATGTCCACAATGCAACATTTCAGTTAAGGTGACCATTTCATTTCATAAAACAGTAGAAGGTGATGTACACAACCTCCCCATCTGTACTGCATCAGTGCAAAACCAAGGGCAGCTTTGATCGAATACTCCAGCAACATTATTTGAGAGGGAAAAGGACAGCCATATTGAAAACAAGAAGCTGACTCTTCTCTTCTTTTTTTAGGCATCAAGAGTTTTCTGAATATATAATTCTGTCTGTGCTTCTTGCTGAGTTTCCTCACTTGTGTCGGCCATTGTCATCTGCTATTCTGATCACAAACAGAAAAACAAAGCAGCAATCACAGTGCTGCCTGATGAGGCCTGTCTTTGGAGGATCCACCAGAATTGTGTTCGCATCTAAAAAATCTGCAGGAAATAAAGATTCTCCTGTTGTTTTTGTCTGTGCAGTACATCTTTCTATAAAGATGCAAATGAGCTCTGGTCTCTAGTCAAGGCTCAGTAAACAAATGAAGAGGCTCAGAGCGAAAGGAATGGCAGGAAAGATTTAATAATGATGATAAACACAGGGTAAAACCAGTGCAAACTGAGATCCCCCTTGTTCCCAAATCTGGTGGTTTCTAATCAGTCTAATCAGAAGGAGTCGGTGTATGTTTGTGTGAGCAAACAAAGCCAAGGAAATGAAGAGTTGGGAGGTCTTACTTTGCTTTACATAAATCCATAACATATTTGCAAGAAGATGCATAAATACAGTATCTTGCAAAAGTATTAATTCTCCTTGAACTTCAGTGTATCTTATTGGGATATTATCTGATAGATCAATGCAATTTGGTTTATAGTCGTTAAGCAGAAAGAGAAGCCTAAAGCCATATATATATGTGGAGTAGGTCATTTTAATATGTGGCTTTGCACTTAACCAGTCCTTAAAGCCTTGTGTTTTCAGTGTTTTTTAAAAACCAGCTTCTGTTTTAACACAGAAAATATTCAATTTGGTCTTAGTTCCTAGATCACCCACCACCACGTCTGCTGTGTCCCCTAAAAGGCTTATGGTGAAACTGAAACAAGACTTGTCATGACTTTCTTCCAATAATGTCTTCCTTTTTGCCCCTCTCATACCCAGACAAGATTTACACGAGAAAGCCTTGTCTAATTCACAGATGGTAGGTTTGGCTGTAGTCTCAATTTGGTCATAGAGCGAACAGTGCTCTGTAAGATATTAAAGTTTAAAATATTGGTTGTATTACCCAAACCTGCCTTAAAACTGTCCACATCCCTGATGTTTTTGGTGAGTTACTTGGTCTCTATGTTGCTGAATATTCTCTTATTATTCTTTACCAAACCTGTAGAGCCTTCATAGAACAGATGTTGGACTATTTTTTAGGATTATTGGTGTAACAAAGATTCGATACACATTAATACCACACATTTGCACTTTTTTACAAACATATTCCAAATGTACATAAAATGGTACATCACAGAAAAGCCATTGAAATACATGAAGTTTGAGATTATTTGGGTTTGTAAGGTGACAGGTTGAAATACTTTTGAAAGGCACTGTATTTATATATATATATTTTAAAGAGCATCACAAACAGTCTTATTTTGTGTCCTTAGGAATAAACGACAATGGTATTCTGAGGAAATTTGTAGATAGTAGCACAGTGGAATTAAAGACAACACTCAGGAGAACAATACTATTGGTCAATTTGTCTAAAGGCTCGGCTGCCACAAATCCCATTATCCTTTTAAGCCACTGTGATCAGTCTGTATATGTCTGTGAGCGAGAGTTGGAGATGTTTAGCTTGGTATTATTTTCTGAAACATAAAGAAAATAACTGGTATTTTAAAACAAAATCTAAAATAAAGCCAGCTTTGAATAAATAGTTGCTGTCACTAAAGAACAAAAGACTAAGATCATAATTACATTCGCAAATTAAAGTCCTACAGGCATGTGGGCTCTGAGAGCATTAATGGATTTCTGATTTTTAAAAAAACAACAAAACTTTCCTTCAACCTCGGTCAACATGTTGGATATATTCTTTAAGTATAGGATGATGGAAAAAGAATTCATTCATATGTTCTCTAGTGAGCTTGCTCAAATGTAGACAAATAGACCCCAGAGAGGGTGGCCCAAATTCCTCATTCCCTTTAACAACAACACAATAAGAGAACCATGTCTCCTTCCCAAGGGGGTCCATCAAGTTGTTTTTTTTCCAAGTGTCATCAAAAGGATGAACCAGTTTTTCCACTTAACTGTCTCACAGACAGAATCCCCATGGTATGCACTCAGCCCATCTTTGATTTGAGACTGAAAAAAATACATTTGGCAATATCAAGCCATGAAAAGCACAATCTATCCTGATGAGACAGTCTGTAGGTATTAGTACCTGCAGAACGCCTGTTACAAGCACACAGCACTGCAGTATCATTCCATTCCTGTTAATTAACAAATAGCATCCACTTAAAACAGCTGATTACATGAAATACTAAAAGATCTTTTTCACATTGTCAGAAACATCTATTTATATTGAGAGAAGGCAGATTTTAAAGAAAGAAATAAATGCCTCTAACTGCCTCTAAGGAGATGATCAATCATCTGGTTCAACCAGTGACAGAAGCGTACCGTAATTTTGGTAATATTGAGCCTAAATGAATATAAGCTGCACTCACCAACTTTAAAAAGAAAAAAATATATGTACAGGCCTCACTTTTCTATAAGTTGTAGGTTCTAAAATGAGATTCTAAAATGTTAGAATGTTCTAAAATGAGACATTTACACAAAAAGGTTTTAAAATTTTTTGAAATGCGTATATTCTTTCCCCCACAATGGTTCCTGTAGCACAACCACTTCAAAAAAATAAAGTAACCTCCTAAGAAATGCTATTAATTGTTATCGTCAGCTTCCGCCTGCGCTAAAGCCACTAAAGTCGTCTTCTTCAGTGTGGGGATTCAACAGCCTGACACACACTTCCTCAGAATCTCTTTTGTTGTCGCGCTCAGTGTCACTTTCGTCTCGCTCTTAAGCTTCATCACAGAACAGTCAAGACTTTCTAAAGCCGCTGGTAAAAATCAATATATTTGCTTGCGAATAAAAGTATCATCTTAGAGTCTGGAAATTGTGATAGATTGATTGAAAGTTTTGGTCTGGTAACAGACCAATTTTAGATATTAGAACCATTACAACCAAGATGTCAACACTCTTGGTTAAAAGGAAAATACTATATTTCTGTTTGTACTTCTCAGAAAGAGTTTCTAAAAGTCATTAAACTGAGGATTCTTACCTAGGTCCATATCTGAGGCCTTTAGGCGGTGTGAATATGGGACGTTCTTGTAGATGGCATCCAGAATTTTCTCCTTCACCTGACTTATTGTGTCACAGTTTAGGACCTTCACTTGGATCTCTGGACTTTTCTCATTCTCTGGATGTATGCAGTTGACCACCTGTAGCAAAAACATGAATGAAATTGACACATTGTAAGAAATATATGCAGAGCCACCAATTCTAAATTCCAATCCCAAAAGACAAACAAAAGTAAAATAAGCAAAACCAAAAACCTGTGATACCAGAGCTGATAGCCGCTAGTCACAGTAGAGCGGACTAAAACAGAGATTTAGCTAATGACAAGAGGATGCAGAAGGGAAAATCTTAGTCGCTTCTCAGCTTGTGTGCAGTCATACATGCATTGAAACTCAGCTTTTTCTTGACAGCTCTTGCCACTAGTGAGGTCACCACTCTTGTGCCCCCTGCGCATGTCAAGCGTGAAAACAACAACTTCTGTGTCCCTTTGCACATCTCACAACCGACCACCCATGACCACCCTATTCACTCTTCCTGTCCCTGAAAGCATATTAAGCATCTCCCTTTAGCCCCAGTACTCCAGGGCAGGTGAATCCCTTACCAGTGTCTTGTAGTCAATCTGTTGTCTGATGAGCTTGTCTTCACTGAGCGAATAGCGAGCCTCTCCTGTGATCGAGTCAATGGGGCCTTTCTCCATCTGCTGCTTGATGGCACAGAAGAGGGAAAAGAGGGGCTCGCCTGCACACTCCTGCAACAGCATTTGAACAAATAAGTTTCACAGAAGTGGTATAGCTCACAAAGCTACTTATGGGCTCGCTTTTCTGGGAACAGAATTTTAACTAAATATTTAGAACAATGTAGAAACATTTTGTTAATGTTTTTAGTCCTTCTTTTCTCCGGTATTAAGTAAAACACAGAGATTCCCCAACATTAGATTATTTAAAACAGAAGTGTTCACAAAAGAGACTCTTGTTGCAAACAATCATTTGAATCAAAACACTGCAGTTCCTCAGTCAGAAGTGGTTGTGTCTTCATGAACCTTATTCTTTTCTCATTGCCATAAAATAAACAAACAGTTGTTCACCGTCCAGCAAGAGCACAGAAAAAAAAAAAAAAAATATATATATATATATATATACAAAACCATATGAATATGTTACCATGGTTTGAGCTATTTTCCAAAAAATAATCAGTTTCTAGACATGCTCCCCCTGATACTCCTGTTCATATAAAGAGAAATGCACACCACATTTTTTAGATGATTATCTGTAAAGAAACAAGAAAACCAGGGCTCATTTTCCTTGTACTTCCAAATCATTTGTTTTACTGCAATGTCATAAAATCCCAGGAATACAAAAAGTTAATTTGCAAAAACCAAAAAGAAAAAAAAAAAGCATTTGACAGCATTGTGTGCTGAATACATTTGCTGAAGTTGAGGATTAAAAAAAGTTACTGCACCTTTAGAAATTTGTAGAGAAGGAACGTGAACCAGTTGGTCAGCATTTTCTCTGCAACAGACTCCGTCCTGCAAATAAACCAAAGTACATGCTCAGGATTTGATCCCAGAACTAACATCATAAATATTCAACATTAGTGTCAAATTTTCTTCAAATAAAAATGGCGGCAGCTGCTAATGAATAAGCTTTCACTGGACAAATGTATCTGTAAAAACATGAACTGGGAGAGCATTTGCACACACTATACGATGGCCTTTCAGGCAATCTTTCGGCTGCCTTTTATGCTCAGGCACGCCAACGGTAGCTCGTGTACAAGCGGCAGGGATTTTAATATGAGGCGAAGCAATTAAAAGCCTTTATTTGATCCCGGTGGATTGATGTTGTTAGGGGCCGCAGTGGCTCTGTAATAACACTGGCCTCATTATCAAGCGCTCCCTCGCCTATTCACTGGACTAACACTCGATCCGGGCACAATAGAAAGTGAATGAATACATCTGCCTCTCCTTCTCCGCCTGGCATCTATGCTCCACTGGTGTGGCAAAAGTAATGGGTGTGTGTGTTTGTGTTTGTGTGTGTGCGTGCACGTGCATTGACCTGGGCCAACAGTGTGATTGATCTCGTGTGAATGACTAATATGCATGCATAATAACAACAGCGGTGGTGGCAGGAGGCGAAAAGGAGAGGGTAGGATCGGATATCCTTTGACAGCAACCCTCGTGGTTAGCAGCGGGAGTATGTGGGCAATAATAAACACACACCCCTGCCTCTGCTTTAAATGAGAGACTACCGTAGACATCAATATTTCAGGATTAGTGTCCATTGTGCCCATTTGTGTGTTCAGTTTTTGTCCTTAGTGAGTCGGCTGCCACCTGCAGCCCTCCCTCCCTTCACCATTCAGTCTGCCTCGTAAAAAAAGGCCTCCACACTGCAGCACGAGGGGGGAGCGTGATGTGCCAGTGGGGTAGTCTGGTACCCCCCGCCAGTGCTGGCACAACACCTGGAGGGGATTAACTTCCTGTTTCTCACTGTGCCTCCACTTTTATTCAGCCCGTCCCGCCCTTTCCTCCATCCACAGATCCAAGGGTCAATAAGGTCACTTTTCATCTTTTCTTTCATGTGTCCTTGGTGACTTCCTCCCTCCCTCATTTCCATTTGGCTGCTCTATTCTGGATCATGTAATCGCGCACACTTCCAAATCCTCTCCATTTTCACAAATGTAGTCTGTCTGGGATGAAAGAGGCATGGGAAAAAAAGAGGAGGTGCGTAGGGAAGGAAGGAAGTAAGGAGCAGTAAAAGAGTAAAAGAAGAGAATGAAGAACAAATAGCTTGGCTGAGTCTCACCCGCACATTTCTTTTTCTTTAACTTCCTTTTACTTAGTCACTTCCAATGGACATTGTGTGTTTTCTGTTTTGCCTTTGTGCCCAGACAAGTGTGTGGCAGCTTGAAGGCTTGTGTGCAAAAAGCACAAATTAATCCCACTGCGTACGTATCCAAAAATTAGCCCCTGTGCTCACTACTCTTTATCACGTGTGTGTGTGTGCGAATGGCAGCGGGTGCCAGCCCAGCAGTAATAAGAAGTCTTGGCACACTCCCACCATTTAGCTTATGCTCATTCTCACTCAGCACTCTCTATTGGGAGCCGTGATAAAAATCCGGACTGTGATGGATCTTCTCAACATCTAACGTTTGTGTCTGGTATTACACCATTTTAAAACAATCTTATCCCAACCTCTCCTCAGCTGGTAATCCAAACACAGCAACCTATGTTTGGGTTAATCTTTTGAAATTTCCCATCCCTTGTTGGCATGGCCAGGAGTTGCCCACTTGGCAGTCAATCAGACGGGCCAGTGGACGCTTGGAAGGATCTAGAACCCAGGAGCCATGGGAGTATTTAGGTATCCCTGATTAAAGAGGGACATTGGGGGATCAGACAGTACAAATTTAAAAGATAGCACCCTTCCTCCTGTGTTGTGTTTTTAAATTTTGTATAATACTGCATGTGTGCTGATAGTCACTAATAGTAGATTGGATGATTCAAGCAGGGAAGTTATAACCAGGCTATTTCGGCATCTTATTTTACCATGGTTTTTTTGTGGTAGAATAAAACAAAATGATCTAAATAATTTTGCTCTCTCATAAAAAGTGTCTATTATTTTTGCCATTGCTAACATTACACCATATTGTTATCAGATGGTTCAAATGTCCCTGGATATTCTGTGCTGCTTTTTTGTCCAACATTTGTTGTGCTTATGCAAATGACATGGCATATGTCACTGAATAAATAATATTAAATAATATTTTATAGTCACCTAAGCAAATGTGTATACTTATTGGATGTAAAAGAGAACATTTTAAATAGACATTTTCACTGTGTAGGGAAAAAAATGCAATAAAGATTTCTTGTCTATAGGAGACTGCCGTATATAAAAGAATCTTGAGAAAGATATACTTTCAATGGCAATTTTTGAAATAATGTTTTCTTATTTCTCAGGGTCACAGATGGAACACTGCATGGATATGCAATTTGTTTATTTTTGGTTATTTTGATTTTGAGATAGCAAAAATATAGAACTGATAATTATATTTATTGTTATTGTTAATTAGTAGGGTAGTCAGTCTGAATTCAGCTGCTTAACAGACATCTTGTTTATAGCTTACCAAGTGTCGTTTTGAAGCAGCAGTACAGAAATAAAAGTGATTGGTAGTGATAATTAGACCATGGATTTTCCAACAGAAAATATTGCCAAGCCGTAAGATTTTCTTTCACATAAACCAGGAAAAACTGTAGCTCCCCTTTTTCAGCCAGCTGGCTCGCAGTGCCCAACAACAGATGGGATAGAGATGCTGCTGTCTCATGAGATGCTGCATAGAGTAGGAGATGACTGTCAATTTTCCTGCATCTCTTTAAAAGAACGCCAAACCCCAGAAACAGATCTTATTTTATTTTTTTTAAATAAAGTACTTAAAGCCTTGGTAGATCAGTATATACTAGTGACCCACCAACCTAAAATATTTAAATGAAGTTGAGAGAAGGTAATTAAAAGTTACATTTCTGGATTGGTTTAGGTCGCGTGCCAAACCAACTATTTCCACTTCATACTTTGGCTTTGTGTGGGTGAAGAATGCATGTCATCCAGTATTCCACAATGTTTTCACAGTGAGGAAATCCGGCTATCCATCACTCTCTTGCCGATGCATGTGCTCAGTTATCTATTTCTCCCGCTCAAAAATTAGGACTAAAATAATTTTCTATCAACCAACATTATCCATATGGACCTACAGCGAGGCCTGTCCACCTGCATGCTGATGGGGTCTCTGTGCTGGAGGGTAATGCTGTGATTAACACATAAGCATATTGGGTCCTCTTGACCATAATCAGAACTAATATTTTGATGCCTAAACTGCAGCCAAATAAAACTTAAGGCGGAGGGGGAGGGTGTTTAGCTCTGCGTGACAGGAAGAGCGAGAGAAATGGAGAGATAGAGCTTAGAAAGAAGTTAAAGGAGTAGAATGCAGGAAGCAATACGACAGATGGTTGTGGAAGGCTCTCGTTAGTTAGCTTGCCTGGTGGTTGTGCTTCAGCACAGGTTGAGATGGGACAGATGGAAGGATGTGAGCTTGTGTGTGGAGCGAGGAGAGAAGCGCGCACACACACACACGTTTCTTGGAAGAGGAGGTAGTTGGGAGCTGTGCTCACATCCCATGCCAGAGCTCGCGCACTTTAAGCATTGATTTAGCAATCAAGAAAACAGGGAAGGGGAGGAAAGGGCTGGGAATATAGATTGAGAGCAAGAGTGTAGGACAGCGAAAGAGACATAAAGGTAGGTACGACATTACACATGCGATAAGCTTAGACAGACAAGAAGAGAGATGTGAAGAGTGAACAGAGGCAGAAAGAAAAGGAAAGTAACACCGAAATGAGCAAACAAAAAAAAAGAGAGAAAGATACAGGCATGGGACAAATTAAAGACAAATAAAAATAAGAGAAAGGGGGTGAATTCTCCCTTGTTTAAGCTTTCAAGATTGTGTGTATGCATCAAGGCTATTTTTATCTGCCAACCAAGGACACAGCAGTCAGCACAGACTACACGGTGGCATAGCTTGCCATATCAGATCTGAAATTCATGCTGGGTTGGTGAAGCAAGAGATTTGAGGAGGAATAATGGGATGCAACGATATGATCAGCGGCCATCGCCATCATATGTACGACAATTGGGAAATCAACCTGAGTGTGGATGTGATGTGAACATGTGTTTTCCCTTCTGTGCAGTCAGCATGCGCTGGCATTTTCCCCAGGTTTTCCTTCTCTCTGTTGTCATCAAGGAGGAGAAATGTGCTTTGCATTTTTATTCTGTGGTTGTTGATCGGTCTTAATTTCCATCCAATATGCAGAAATAGATTTGCAGAAATAGCACAAACAGGGCTCTTGTGGCTCATGAAAAATAGCGATCAAAGGGCTGACTTCCTAGCTTGTCTCTATGCCACGGCATTCAACTTTCTTCACTATGCAGCAAAACTTGAAGTGTCTTTACTGTCCTTGACTGCCTCACTGAGTTCTTTATGGCATGCCTCCTGTTCCATTTGTTTCCATCTGAAGTTGCTCTACTGCTTGGTGGCCAATCTCTGAGCTACCAGACTGCAATTATAGTATTTCATTAAGTAAGTAATACTTGAAAACTTTTTAAAGTTTTGATGTTCTGTTATAATCAAAAACATCAATATATTTAGATTTTATGTGATATACCAACATGATTGTAAAGAGGAAGAAATTTGATAGATATTAAAGTTAGCCAGTCAGCTCCCATTAAATCTTACTGGGCATGTCTAACAGCTTTGAAGATCTACAGACTGAACAGGCTATCACATTTAAGCAGGAATAAACAACAATACTTGATGGCTACAGTAAGAATGTGTTTTCATTAGTCACTGTTTGGTACTTCTCATATCTTGATTTCAAACCATTAGTTTAAAGAGTAAACTAAAAATTGTGGAATAATCTTACAAAGCACTGTAATCAGGATTTCTACATCTCTCTGCATCACCTCTCAGAGTCTAAACATACTTCAACAAGAAGAACATGCCCACTGTCTCTTGGACAGCACAGTGAGCACGATTAATTTCAGCCCTGTCTGCCTTTTCCATGTTGCGTTTATGCATTTGTCTTTATTGGCAGAAAACACGAGTGTTTGCAGCCAGAGGGAGACTCTGAATTTGAATTGAAGTGCGACAGGCAACTTAATTTATCTCATGCCTGTCAAATCATTTGGGGGTGTCAAAGCTTGACTGACAAGACTGTAAGCAAAAAAAGAAAAAAAAAAAAGAGTACTATGTGCTCAGACATATGCAGCCGCCCGCACAAACCCCATAAACAACAGCTATGAAGAAGCTGGTTTACTCAAGTAACCGTAATCACCACATCTACCAAACACCGGAGGCAGGACGCATAATCACATACAGAGCTGTGTTCAAGTGCATGACATTCAGGCTTTGACTACAAATCCAACAGAAGACTGTGATTGTGTCAGAGCCATTTATAATCTTTTTTCCCCCCGTATTTCATGAATGAGTTTTTCTTTCCTCATGAGCAATTTGAAATTGGATTCGCTACTAATTAATTATAATTATTTGGCTAATGATGTGCACAGCAATGCACTGTGATGTTTCTGACTCTGAGCCAGTGATTCAAGGTCACAGGAGTTAATCCAAACATGTCACAGATAGGGAACACTGAGAAGCATATGTAGCCTTTGGTTCCTGAGAGCTCACATATCCACTGTAAACCTTTCATGTGCATCCCCACAAACATCAAAACAGCAGTGCTGCTCAGATGTTTATATAACCTCTTGTGGTGAAACTAATCTTTTGATTTATGTTTAGACCAGGGGTTTTCAAAGTATGAAAGGGTGAGCCCCCCTTCAAGGAGCTTAAGGCTGGTTCACTGCCTCCTGTGGAGGGGGCGGAGGGGGATTAGTTACTTTCAGCAGCTGCTAACAACAACGCTCTGCCTCCTGTGAAAATCACATTGAGACCAATTAACCTGATAGTCATGTTTTTTATAATGGTAACATCAACAATGTGTCTCCACTGATAAGGTTGAACTGAAGCACAGAGAACATGCAAACTGTACAAAAGACACAGATTCTGCGTTCGCCCCTGAGTTTGATGCAGCACAGAGCTCCTCCTGCAGCTCCACAGCTCCGATGGCTGCGACACTTACCGGCCATTATAACTATTGCCAACTCCGGACACGTTTATTCGTGGCTGTTTTCACGTTTATTGCGCTGTTTATATTGGTCTCGATGTTTGCAGTTTTCTGGGGCGCAACGCTTGGCTCGGCGTCATTCAGAGGTAATAAATTAACTTGACATTAACAAAGACACAGCGGGACGAATCAACCTGGAAATGATGTACAAGGAGAGACGGAGTAAAACTACCTTATTGACGGACAAATTCTGGAATTTATTATGAGTCTCTGCTTATTTCCAAGCCCAAATGAGCAACTTCACGTTCAAAAAAGGCCCAAAAAGGCAATTAATTCGCTCATTAAATCTGCGACTTTCGACAGAAACTCAAAATAGTTCCAGTTTTTCCACCAACAAAACTTACATTTCTGTACGATAGAGGCGTCGGTCACTCGACAAGACGAGTAGAGGAAATCTGATTAAATAACAAAAGAAGATAGTAACGCAAAATGATTTTGATAAGTAACTGTAGTCTGACTACTGGATTTGAAATAAAGTTAGATTACCCGTTACTGAAAAAATTCAGGTTGTTGTCAATCACCTTACTGAACTGGAAAACATCCTCTAAGAAACATTTCAAAGCTGCACAATTTTTTCCTAAATCCACAGAGTTGATCGTGCGTAAAGACGTTTCTCTCACATCAGTAGACAGCAAGCAGATAGCTTTTCCGGTTTATTTTTTTCCTCGCGCGCCTCCCTAAAGTGCTCTGGCGCCCCGGGAGGCGCCCCATCCATTTTCTTACACCCTTGTCCCTAATGGGGTTGGGAGGTGCTGGTGCCAATCTCCAGCTAACGTTCTGGGCGAGAGGTGGGGTTCACCCTGGACAGGTCGCCAGTCTGTCGCAACACAGAGACAGACAGGACACACACACACACACACACACAAATAGGGAGAATTTAGAGAGACCAATTAACCTGATAGTCATGTTTTTGGACTGTGGGAGGAAGCCGGAGAACCCAGAGAGAACCCACTTGCACACAGGAGAACCATGCAAACCTGGGAGAAAGACCCGGAAATGAAAAGAATTAGACCTTCTTGCTGCAAGGCAACACTGCTACCAACTGCGCCACTGTGCAGCAAATTAGACACACTCTGGGATGCTAAAAAATAGCAGAAGGATTGGGGTCAGAACTGACTTGTGTGTTGTCCATCTTGTCAGCAAACCCCAGTTTCAGTTGAGGGAAGTAACTACAATCACCATGTTTTATTGCACGTATGGTGATACTGGATGTTGTGCCAAACATACATCAAATTGGGGCCGTCACTGTCCACTGTAAAGCAAATTTCACTCAGTCAGACAACTATCCTTGTGGAAAATCCAAACAAATACTAAGGGAAAAGACAAGACACACAATAATTTGCTAATTATATGGAATGCTATATAATGCTATATAATGTGTTTTGAGCCAGGTGAACATCAAGATGTCTTTTCTTGATTAATAATTTAGGTATTTCAAACTATTCCAATGCACTCTACCAACAGGAGATTATTTCATCTAATAATAAAGGTTTTCTATGTATTTATTTGTTCTTGCATGTAAAGTTGTGACCCAGTGTGAAGAATTAATTCAGGTTGTTGTACAATCACCTCCTTCCAGAAAAAAGAAAATTTCAAAGAAATCATTTCAAAGCTGCAAATTACTGAGGTTTGTGTTCATGATGAGTTCATTTAAACTTCTGCAAGTGAGGAACAGTGGAAAAATTAAGGCATTAAGCAAACAAAGTAAATCATAAATGTCTCTTGTCAGCTGTGGGAATGAGGCCACTTGTGAAGAAGTGCTGCCTACAAAGTCCGCTCACTTTAAAAAGGCTAATTACCTGCGAAGCAGCAATTTGGGATGATTTTTGCTTTCAAGGTTGCGGTCTATCAGGTCAGACAGCAGGTGCTTCAGGACATCGGTGGCGTACTCCAGCTTGCTCTGCAGCACGGTCATGATCAGTGAGGCCACGAAATTTCAAAAGCAGGCAAAATGTGCTGATTCAAACTGGCATATTCTAGACAATG
Source organism: Gambusia affinis (assembly GCF_019740435.1). NCBI lineage: Eukaryota > Metazoa > Chordata > Actinopteri > Cyprinodontiformes > Poeciliidae > Gambusia > Gambusia affinis. The sequence continues at coordinate 11,068,026 of NC_057890.1, forward strand.
ATACATAAACCTAATTAGTCAGACTCATTTGAATTTATTATTAGCGCTCTGTCCAAATTAAACAAAGTTTTTATTTTGCCTTTTTAAGAGGAATATAGCAACTTCATTTACATAATATTAAGGTCACTTACAGCTGTGTTTGTAAAACCAGAAACAAATGAAAGCCATGTTTTAAATAATCCTAAGGCATGATTTTGTAAGAAATCATGCCTTAGCAATTAAATCCTTGGAAAGAACAATTGAAATAGGAAATAACTGACTGAAAAGGAAAAAAGAAGAAGGAACCTAGGGAGATGAGGAGTTTAACATTTTCAAGCTTTTGTCAGGTTTCATCTGAAGGTTGAGAATAAAGTCTGAAAAACACCAGGCCTCAGTAGGGAGTGTTTATTATTTCGATGGCACCGTGTTCCACATTAATGCAAGTTGAAAGGCAGTGCAGAACTGTGAATTCTTCTCATCTGAGCCCACACCATCCCAGCACTGTTTATAGTTGTAACTTGCAACATGTGCGTCTTCCCCCCCCCATTTCTTCATAAACAGCACCTTAGGAGATTATGTTTTTTATCTGTCAGTAGCACTCTGGGTGAGACAGCATTGCTTTGCAGCAAATGCAGCTGTCAGCCCACATATGTTCCGTCTTTCTACCTTTTCCTTGAGGTGGTTGTAATCTGCCGGGAGCTATTGTTCAGTTGAAAGTCTAATTTTATGCAGCTTGTCAGAATGTGTTTCTGTGTTTGGAAGTGTTGGAATATTAGTCGTTTGTGAGTGCAGGGGTTTCATTTAAAAAAAAATTGCTGTAAGGTTTTCTGCCTCCTTCTGCAATTACCAGTGTATGAATTACACACTTAAAAATTGCATTTTAAAATAAATTACAACACTGCAAACCTAATTAATCTCTTAGATTAATGTAGAAAGGACTATCTGCCAAATAATATTAGCAACAGAAAATCTGTAATCCTATGTAATATTTGAAGTAATGAAATAATAAAACAAAATAGTAAAATTAAACTTAAGTGCTTCCATCTTGGTCCAGAGCAAAATATGTTAATTTTAATCCATTTATTTTTTTATGTAAGGAAAAAAGCTCTGGTCACTATGATGCCTCTCAATAAAATCAAAAACTGCTACAAGAAATCTTCTTGGAAGCAAACGTGTCTATTGACCTAATCTCTATGTAAATAAATACGTTTTAGAAAACATTGGTGAACAAATACGTAAGACAGATAAACAGCAAGGAGAAAGTTGTGGAGAAGACTATAGCAGTTTATCTTAGTAAAACATTATGTGAAGCTTTTGAATTTCTTACAGAGTCGTGTTCAATCCAGTGTGGCTCAGCTGGAATCTATAAATTTGGCTATCATGAAAGAGAGCCAAAGACAAATCCTTTGTGGATAGAAACTGTTTGAAGTTTACCATGGGTTATGTCGGGGACGTAGCAAATACATAAGAATGAGCTCATGTTAGAAAAGAAACATTGAGCTTTTTACACTACATGCAAGATGTTACCTCACCCTCAACACATTATCTCCACTATACTGCTGCTTGCAGCATCATGCTGTGCTGTTGCTATACTTCAAGACAGGGAATTTGGTTAGACTAAAGTACGGTAATGTAAAGAGAATCTGTTACAAAATTGATGTTAACAGACGCTTTCCATCCAGGATAACTAAACTCGACCTACACTGGAAAGAAGAATCATAACAGATTCTAAATAACTATAGATGTGCAAAGCTAGAGATACCACTATTTGGCTCCAACTTTAACTGCAGCAAAATCTGGTTCATCAAAGTCCGTTTCTGGGTTGATTACAAAGACAGCCACAATTTACAAGTTTATTTATCAGCTATTTCATAAACTAGTTACCATTTTTCTTCCATGGATTTATGTTGATCCGTCATAAAATGCATTGTAGAAATGCAGGGGGAAGAAATCCAGGAATATGACTATTTTAAAAAGGCAAAATAATTATTTGACTACTATTTTATATGCTAGTTTTTAAATGTAAAAAACAAAAAGAAAACTTCTGAAATATTTTAGTGCTAAGAATTTTCTATGGCTTTTGTTAACTCAAGAAAAACTCCATAATCTTCCTTTATACAGCTCCCCATCAGCACATGGCTTTAAATTATTTGGTGCATCAATAATAATTAGGTGGTCATCAACAGCCACGCAGTTTTTCCATTATGCTCTTTTTCCACATAATACCCTTCATATAGTTTGATATTTATACCTATTAAAACATAATTAGTATGGCTTATTAGTGGTAAATTCTCATCAGGGATGAGCTTCAGTTAACTCTGAAGCCAGTGAAATAGGGGCCCATCATTATTGTAATGGAACAAGATGACCTGTTCAATTATAGTTGTCAATCAAAGTTACCAGTGAGGATAAATGACTTAATGTTTTTTTCATTTTGCATTTCTCCTGATGATTGACTTTTAATTTGGTTTTGGGGATAAGAAAAAAAAAAACACCCAGTTACCATCTCATGTCATTTTTCATTATTAATGATTTCACAGTTTTGATTTGAAGTCTATCTTGTTTGCTTTGAAATACCTCTTCTGTCAGCTACCAGAGGGCTTTTGTTTACGAGATAGCAACAACAGCCAACATCTGTGTTAATTTCACCTACTGCGACCCACCACACTGATAATTTGTTTGCTCATTTTGATCTCATTTCGAAAAGGGCTAATTGGATTACACTGCTGTTTGATGAAGACTGAAGAAAATGAGTCCTATTTATTAATGTGCTATGTCAAGAAAACAAAGTGTAAGATTATGTTTTAAAAAAACTTTTCCCATGAAAATGTTCAGAAAAAACCTTGAAGCATTTTGCTTAACAAATTTAATAGCAAGCACATTTACTGAAAAGATGTCTTTAAAACTCACAACATAGCATCAGTGCTAGAATCTAAATCTAACAATCTCTTTTTAAAAAACACTTTAATCAAATATTCAAAGGTAAACAGAATTATCTATTACCTCCAGATCTCTCAGTACAGGATGTTCCTCAATGCCTGGAAAAAGGACCCTCATGGTGTAAGTCCTGTAGTCTAGAAAGGGGATTCCTGCTCCATCTAGATCACTGGTGAGCTCATGAATGTCTGTTTGAAGCTCTGCGAAAGCTGGGAAATGACAAACACTTTGTGTCAATGTACATATTTGTTTTATATTTGTTCACCCAAGAAACTGTTACTATCTTGACACAAAACTTGTTTATTCAAAGCTTATAACATTGATGACAAGTCAAATGTCATAAAATAAGGGAATGTCGACTTATGTGAAGGTTTTACCTTCTTTGCACTCCAGTGCCACACGTGACTCAAGGTTGTCCATCTGCATTTGTAGTCTCTTCAGCGTCAGGTCACTTTCACGAGACTTGCGCTTGTAGGCGATCAGGACCACCACAATGAAAAAGATGAGCAATGCACCAGCTGCAGCGATGCCGATGATCGCCGTGCTGCTGAGTGGGCTGTCAGATGTGATGTGGACCACACCAGGGGAAAATTCGATACCGCCAACACGGGCCTTGTCACAGAAAAATACAATCATGTGTTATAACAAGGACTAGAGTGTTATAACCCATTCTAGTGCTATAACAATTTCACAAAAAAAAGTTCCTAGACATTTTCAAAATCAAACTTCTTTCACATTTCTCAGACAAAAATTTAAAGAGCTCATTCATAGCCAATAATGAACATATTCATACAAAATCTCACATTTATGGGAGATATTTTAACAGTGATCAAAGTTTAACGTTGGAACTAATGAATGGATCAAATCCTGGTTGGTTTGAAGGACGGATACACAAACTAAAGACTTTGTTGATAGACGGATGGATAAAGTATTAGTTGTTTGAATGGATAATTGGGCAAACTGATGGTTGGTTAGTAAGAAGAATAAACGGAAAAACAAATGGGTCCAATCAATGGATGGACAGAAGTATGAACAAACATATAGTTTAGTTAGTAGGATTGACAAACTGATGCTTCTCATTGTACAGAAGTCAGTACGGACAATGATTGAGATGAGCAGACGAGTAGATGTGTTAAATGTTTAGACATTGGAACATGTAGTGGAAGATGTAGTTTTTTGGGGGTTTTTTCAATTGCTATCCAGACCTAACCAATAATGTCCAGGTTGTATGGAGCCCCATCCATGCATAACTTTGGTCACTTTTTTAGTGGAATATGAAAACATCCCATACTGAATGCAAAACATATCAAAGATTTCACTAAATGTTTCCTGTTGGTTTAGACTTCTAACAAATACTATTTCAATTAATCAAACTGAAGTTCAAACTACAGAGAAAGTTATAGATGAAAGCATCAACAAACTTCTGTGTATTTTATAGTGATGTGTTTTTATCTTTCTGCGATGAGGGGTTCAGGTGGTAATATCAGGAAATGCTTTGCTCAAAGTGGTCTCTCTTAAAGCCACAAATGGAATCTTTATTGAGTTTGCTTTGGCTGTAATTCTTCTTATTGAAGGGTTATTTGTTTGTCTTTCGTCTGCTTGTGGCTACCAACAGGAACCACGTGGCTGATTGGATTAGAACCAAGCTCCGCATGAGAGCAGACAAATGGAAAGATGGCAAAACAAAGAATGTCTGTCTCTAAATCTTTCAATTGATTTGTAAGACTGTTTTCCTTCCCAGCAGAGTCTAGACATTAGTTTATGCTACATTACCACTTACCAGGACTTTGTGGCGACCAGTCAGGTTGGGCGACTCACAAAGAAGCTGGTTCTCTGACACTGTTAACATGCAGGGTTTGTCTCCAATCAGGACTGTGTAGTTCAACTTTCCATTCCCACTATTAGTTGGCGGAAGAAAGTTTCGTCCCTGCAAAGACAATTCAGGCGTTATTTTCAATTGCTCAGTTATAAAAACAACAATGCAGTCAATTGTCAATAGTCATTCCGTTCAGATTATATATATTTTGAAATACAGGATGTTAAGTTTATTTTAATATTTTAAAAGTGAATTTTGTTCCAGGTGTCCTGACTAGTTTATACACAGACCACTCACAACACACCGATATCGTTATAAACAGGTTTGACAAAAATGCTGTGAGCTCAATTAGTCATACAGAAAATATTCACTAAATATTAATCAAAGTTTACAAGAAAAAGTGTATTGAAGATGTCGATTGACTTACTTTTAGTATGATCGGTGACCCCGGTTTAAGCTCTTGGACACCAGAGGGACTAAGTGGCTCAAATTCCGGGTTTGGGTAGTATATAAAGTTGGTGTTGTTGAGGGCCATGAGGGACTGCACATCGTCCATTTTAAAGCCAAACTCGTCGGGTTTTTCTGGTACTTGCTGCCTGGCCAGGCTTATGGACAGTTCTGGTACCTGACACTGCATAGTTGTGGAACTTAGCACCTGACACATCTTGAAGACACAAAGATGGAGGAAAATTTAAGTTTGCAGGTATATACATCTTCATGGCCCAACAGCTACAAGTCCTAGAATAATTTCCTTTTGTTTTGCTTACTCCTCACGCCATCCTCTTTCTCTGTCAATTTGGTTTAGTTTCAGTTAGTTTGTAAAATATCTCTCAGGGTTGCTTCAAGAACTCTTCCCTGATTCCTTCTACATAAACATGTGTGCCTCAGTATGACCATATTTCTTGAGTAAATTGTTAACAATCCTGCTTCAAATATCAGAATCGGCTTTGCTTTTTTCTTTATTTAGAAAAAACAAAAGCATCACATATCAAATATACCACGATAAGACATTATTTTACCTCAATGTATTTAAATATAATTACATCTGTAACATATTACTGCTAATTTACTAACAGAAATTGTTATATGGATGTTTAAAGATAGCAGACCCTAAAATATTGAAATTATTAAATTATCCTTAATTTTTACTGATGATCAATCCAGCTTTAAAAATAGTAAAGTCTTGAAAACATAATATGCTTAGGACATTTAGCTTGCTTCAATTGGTGCATATATTAATACCACAAACATTAGGATTAGGTGGTTTAATTTACATATTGTGTTGACAGTTTATCTTAAAGACAGAAATATGAATTTTGCCACTATTCATTCCTTTTAATTCATTTATTATTTCTTGAATTGCTCAGTTGAACATGATAAACACTCTTTCCAACTTCAGGTGTTCAATTCTTTAACTCCTACAAATAAAAATGGCAGATTTTAAAAAGTCTAATGTAGAACCTGTTGGAGTCTTATTTCACAGCTGGTGAGAAAATAATGTACAGCTAGAGCCAGGACGCAGATTCATCACTAGCAGATCGGGATGTGCGGAGATTCAGGAGCGATAACTGAGTTTTACCTTTCCTTCATTAGCCAAAGACCTCCCCAGCTTACCTTCACTTCATCCTGTGATCCTTCCCTTTTCCTCTTTGACACAATCTCTTCTTTCTTTGTCCAACATCAGCCAAATTTCTATATTTTCTTTTCTTGTCCTGTCCTTTTATACTTATCTTAGCTGTTGACTCACATTTGATATATGAGACAATTTTAAATATTTATTTATTTTTATTCTACTTAAAGTGAGTGTTACTAGCAATGACAGATTGATCTATCACTTTAATGCCCCATGCCTCTCTATATCCTTCTTACATCTCCATTCCTCTTCGCCTGTCAGGACACTGACAAATCAACCTGCAGCACAGGTCTCCTTCACAGACATCTCACATCTCCACAATAACCCCTGCCACGGAGTCATTCAAACTATTACCTGTCAGTGTAATTGGCTCCTTGAACATCAAGACTTGAGAAATCCTGCAAGGTCTTCGGGACATTACTGACATGTATAATGCAACAGTATATGTCAGGTACCAGAATGTAGGGGAGGAAAAGAGAAAATGCTTCTGTTTTGGGAGAAATGTCACTAAAATCACTTTATATGTCTGGTTCCGTTTCTTTTTTTTTTCTTCTCATCTACACCCATCTTAGTGTCGCACTGCAACAGGAAGATGTGAGGCAAACTAGATGGCGACAGTTACCTTTAGACACAATACCCAGCTCATGTGAGTGTGAGCACAGATGTTAAACGTGCTGCAAAGTCACGCTCAAATGAACCATGAAGATGGATAGCATTACAACCTTTTGTTCCCCTCTTCTTTCAGTGACATCAAACAAACTCTTGTATGACTTTCTCTAGCTTTCTGTGAGAAAAGTGCAGATTACAATTATATTATTTTTGGCAGACTGTCGCAAGTTACTTCTTTTTGTTTGCAAGAAAATGTGATGTCAGTAGCATGTCAGCGATGGGGATGTCTGTGCTTGCTGCAATATGTTTTTCACTGAGATACTATTCTAGGCTAGATTTGTTTCTGTGAAAGGTCAGTGCACAACAATTGTCTTTTCCAGCATGCCATGTGATCGTCTTTACTGGCTTATCAAAAATGCACAAATTATTGATAAGCCACAAATATATGCATTAATTGAAACTTTTCTATGCAAAAAACAAAAAACTAAAAACTAAACAAAACAAAAAAATATGCAATTAATTGAATTAAAATACATGGAATTTGTAAATTAAAATTTAAACTTTCAAACCCCTGCCCTACTTTTCAGAAAATTGAAATGACAAACTTTAATTTCATGTACTGGTCCTGTATCCACAAGAAGCTCAGGACTATGTGGTGTGCAGACAGCTTATTATTCAACTTGTAGCATTAAATATGAAGAAAAACATAACTAAACAGAAACATCAGAAAACAATCATCATCAAAAATTCTTTGTGCATACTCAGACACAACATGCAGTCAATGTATTTTTATTATAGGTTAAAAATAAAAACATCTTAATCTCTTTTATTTCAGATGAAGCAATATTGGTGTTTTGCAGTTACTTACGCTGAGCGATTCTTGGCTGTTGTATTTAGCTCTTATAATTGGGGTCTCAATGATGTCCAGGTTAGTTCCTGTTACCATCACTGGAGTATGACCACTAAAAAACAGGCAATATTTCAGAGATTGTTTTTGACAAATTGTGATTTGACAAACAAATTATTAAAGTATGCCTTGAACATTTTCACATTTCCTTACAACCACCAAATTGTTATGTATTATGTAGCAATATGTACCTCAAACTCAGTCAGATTGGATGGAAACATTTCTAAATAGTCAATTTTAACTGTCATCACGTTTAATTTCTTTCAAAACTGTCCACTGACAAGGCCATTTTTTGATTAAAAACAATTCCTCAGCAGCTGTGGCAGTATGTTACAGATTGTTCCTCTGGTGGATAGTAAACATCCACCTTAGCCTCCAGTCTTTTGCAGCCTCTAACAGGCCTTCTTCCATGATTGACCTGGGTTTTGCTCCATCCATCAACTCTGAGCAGCTCCAGTAGCCCTTCTGATGAAAAGCATCCCCAAAGCATGATGCTGTGGAAATGCTGCAAGGCTGCTGTGCAGTACAACTCTGCATACCTTGGCTGACCTTAGACAGTTCACCAAGTTGATCATGGCCATGTCTTGATAGGTTTGCTGTTGAACCATACTGCCTTCATTAGTTGCACTTGATTTTTTTTAAGGATTATCGGATGCAAAAGAGATGCTGTAGGTTTTCTAAGACGTATAACATTTTTAAGGCATTTTAAAATAATTTATTTTAACTTAATAAGCCTGAGGGCTGTTCAACAGAGATATGTACTTCCTCCATATCCACAGTGACAAATTCATTCATTTGTCAAAGTGAGAATGTTCTTCCTGGTGACATACCTGTAGATGCTCCACTCTGGCTCTATCTTTGTTATAGTCGGATCCTCCACATATTCAAACTGCAGATCTTTCTGGAGTTGGGCCTTATCTATGCTCACAGACACTGATACCCTCCCGATTCCATGCAGAGAGGCATGTGTTCGGCAGGTTAGCCACTGTCCACCCCTCCTAGAAAGTAGCAGTACAGAATTAGCTAAATAAAACTGCTACATAGGGATAATCATTAAGAAAATATATAACATTGGGAGGTAATAATGTAGCTTTTTTTTTTTTTTAAATAGCTTTTTATCTTGAAAGTTTCAAAATCATTTAAAAAAAACAAAACCTATTTAATAACCCTATGTGTTATCATAGATGATATGACTACATGGGTTATTGAATAAACTCATCAGCATGAATACTGATAACACAACCTTTTTCAAGATGACTTTATTTTTCCTCTCTGCAGCTCATAACCAGAACTGTCAGAGCCATTAACTGCCTACGCTTTGATGAAAACCGACGTTGACTGAGCTTTTTAATTGAGTCTTTGAAGAGTGATTGGCAGGGTCAACCGAGGCATGTCCCCACTAACCTCAAGTAAGTGCACGGCTGGTCCTTAAACATAATTGACACGTTGCTCCCAGCATCCAAGTGGCTGCCTGTGATGTTGACAATTGTTCCCCCGGAGACTGGACCACGGCTCGGCTTCAGCCCGGTAATTCGTGGGATCTATGTTGGGAGTTGCATAGTAAGATCAGTCGCATTAAAAATAATCATGCTGCAAATATTGCAGATAAAAGGCTGGAAAAAAAGTTTTTCAACTTTTGATGAAAATAAGAGATAGGCGTTTAAAATTTTTTTAAATGCCTACAAGGTTTTTTTAAAAATCTTGCTTCTCCGTTTTGAAGCTTGACTTACCACCTAGCACCAAGAGTACAAAACGCAATAAAATAAAGAATAAAAAGTTAAAAACAAATTTGTTCAAAGAACTGTTCCTTCTCACAGAAAAAGTTTAGACAGAAAGTCATAATAACCATCTCATCATTCTTGTTTATTGAACATTGCTGGATAAAATGTACTACAATCTGTAGCCGCAGATCCCACTGGCAATAGGCACAGGCAATAACATGTTGGAATCATTATACAATTGCCACAGCAGTAGTTAATCAAGTCCAGTCGAAGCTGCACATCGTACCAATCTATTATGAAGCCATCTGGCATTCTTATGGTCCCATCTAAAGCCTGTTGTGAGCATGTTTAGATGTAACATCTCATACCTCTGTGAAGAGGGGCCTCAGTGAGAAATAAACCTTGGCCAGTATCCTTTGAAGGGTAACAGTAAAAATGATACTACAGCATAAAAACAAGTCCATAAAAGCAACCACTGGAAATGTATTCCAGAATGTGGAACTGTGTTGGTGACTGTGTGCTGGGAGAGCATTGAAAGAACACAGCAGAGGGTGTAATGTGTTTCTTTATGACTTCCTGTCAGAAAACGCTTTTAGAAATATCAGCTTTTCTACCTCATCTTAAACTCATTAGTGAGTGCCAGTCATGTGTCTCAACTGATCCACACAAGAGAGAAAAGTTATCATGTGGGAACGGAGCCACAAAACAGCAACATATATTAGCACGATAAGTGAGAACAGAAAACATCGAGGCGCTAAAATGAATGCAATTCTGAAAGAAAGTCAAAACTCAGTAAGTCACATGTGCAAAGTTAGAGGTTTTATTTTTATTTTTACAATCATATGACTAAAATTTAAAAACTGTGATATGAAAGAAAATCTCAAATAAAAATAGACACTCACCACAAAGTAGTAGTACTTGGATGATGTTGCCATAAATTCTGGTCTGCATGCTCCAACACCAACACACACCTGAATGTTCCCAGTATACTGGCTCAGCTCTGCTCGCCCCATCTCACAAACAATCCTGCAAGAAAACATTACAATTACAAGAGATTGCATAGAAATTCACACTGAAATTATTTTAGCCTTGAAACAAAGTAAAGATGAAACTGATCAAGAAGAGCTTTCATTGTGATAAAAACCTTATGTGATGCACCATTTGGTAGTAACTTTACCTCCTACGATTGGCAAACTTGAGGGAGAAAAAGCAAAAAGTCTATCCTTTTGCATATGACCTCAGTTACAGCTACCTCTGCTGGGTCAGCACTTACTAAGAAAGTGCTGGCCCACAACTTTCTTTCTAAGCAGAAGCGCTGTGTCTGTTGATAAGCCAACTTTAAACTAATTTGACAGATGGCACCTGCAAGAAGCCCTAGCTGTGGATTAAACTGGAAAGTCAACTAAATCTGACCTCCAGAAATGTCTAAGATGATTATTGGACTGTAAGGACAAATGTATGTGCAGCTGCTTGAGTGTTTGTCACTAGAAATTATAAATGTATGAATCCAAGGTACACTTAGTATTCAAGTTTCATGCACTTCATGTACCCTGCTGACACCTAAGTTTCCTCTCAAATAGTCTTGGCTATAAAAATGAAATCAGTTTGACAACAATTTCAAGTAAAAAGTAGCAATTAATGTACATTGCAAAAGGAAGGAGAATTTGATTGCTAAATTATTTTATAGTTAAAAACATGACTTACTGTTCTGCAGGTATGTAACCATCGCGTATGGGGGTGCAGTCCACGTCAGCCACCTTCACATTACCCTGAATCTCTCTGAAGTCCAGTCCAAGATTTTCACCACGGATAGTCACAAGTGTGCCGCCTTCCCTGGGACCGCGGAGAGGGTTGATCTGTTGGGATCCAAACCTTGATTATTTCTGTAATTTTGCTCATTTAAACATTTAAAACAAAGTGTTTTCCATGCAATAGTTTGCAGAAAATGAGAAAACTTCATCCTGCGACAGAGTTGATATGTTTATACCAGCCAGGGTGAGTCTCTTCTTGTCTGTCGTCTCTTTACAGGTTATCCAATACAGTTTAAATCTTCTCTTTGTCAGTTTATTGTGCAAAAGCATTGACAACACAAACTTTTCACATTTTTTAAATTCTACAACCACAAACTTCAATGTATTTAATTGGAACTTAAAAAAAAGTGGTCCATAGTTGCAAAGAGGAAAGTAATTAATACTTAATCTATTTAGATTTAAAAAATCTAAATAGTTTACTATACAGCCTTTTTTTCCCCTGTTACCCCTAAAACAATCAACTGGAACTGCATGTTTTGTGAAGGTTTATAATAAAATACATTAAATACATTATTTTGGTCAGATAGCAACCGAATGTAAAAAAGCTCTAGTTTGAATACTTTTATTGAATAACTGATGAGACCTCAGCCATATTGTCACAAATACAATTGTCAACTTTTACAAAACGAATAAATATGAAAACCACAACAACGCATGACTATGACACTGCACAAAATACCAAGATTGCAAAGTTGATCATTTTTAAGAGTGCCAACTACTGACTAACTACTTCTGAAGACAATAAGTACCTCAAGCATTCTTTGCTTGCCGCAGTAATTACTTCCCAAATGCCACGAGCATTTCAGGAGCTCTTCTAAAAATGCACTGCTCATTAGTGCTGGATTGTGGAATCAGAGTATTAACATAGGACCTATTCAAAACCAATAGATTCCTAAGGTGAGCAATTAGACCTAATAATTAGGCTTGATTTGTTGAGCTTTCAGGGGAAAAGTGCTAATTGTTTGTGTTCACGCATATTCCAAATAGAGACAATTGACTACAAAATGAACACTCCAGAGGTTAAAGAAGCTTTGGGGTCAACATCATGTCCTTTTTTAAATGTGTATTCCAAGTTTACAACAGTCAGATAAACTCAGATCATTATAGATCCTGACATCGGGTGATATCACAGTAATCAAAAGCATCTCTCATCTCAGGTTAATGTGGTTGCAACATTCATTACCACTTTCTTACAAAACTACCTTTTGGCCAGCCTGTGTGTGTGCGTGTGCATGGGTGAGTACACGCCATCAAGCCTGTCCAGATGGATAGATGTTACAAAGGGAGACAGAGTAGTCTGTCCCCATCAGTCTCTGCCAAGTACAAGTCCTCCAGGCTGCAGACCGGAGCCAGCTGCAATGGCAGCTCTCCCCGTTTCTCAGCTCTGTGTATATATGGCAAAGTGACCCCCCTGTGGTTTTCACATGGCAGGTAGAGTGCAGAGCAAATGAGTGGGTTTATCTTGGAGCACAACATTGTTAAGATATTATAAAAACCTAGTCCATATACTAAAATTATCAAAAGAATTAATTACTATAGTTTGAGTATTTAAAAATGTAGTGGAATAAAACAAACTGAAATAGCTGAACTTGGAAGGATATTAAGCTAAATTTAAGCCAAGTCATGAAGAAGTCTGGAGTCTGCCAAATAGGAGATATTGTTAAGAAATTGTTCAATGCCTCTGATTAATAAAACTCCCTACAGATTTTTTGATGGAAAAAAAGCCATTTGGGAAAGGGTTGCAATACATCCAGTTAAAAAAAATTGTACACAATGCCTTGTGGCTCCCAACTCATTATAAAATATATTTGACTTAAGAGGGTTGACTTAAGAGAAATAGAGAGGGAGGAGAAAAAGAAAAAAGGAGGGAGACAAAGTATGGCTTTGATTAGATTTTTGACTTTGACAAGATAATTAAGGGTTTCGTAGAGGCAAACAATCACTTCTCCTCTTCTTTTTATCTTGATATGCGAATCACTCTCTCATATTGTTGGTGGGAGATGTCATTATAATTTACTGCATTAGAATGCATTAAAGGCTGGCTAGTCTTGGGAAAGTCCTCACTCCACATTGCTCACAGTTTTTTATGGGGGAGATGAGAAGGCTGCAATATGTCCTGACTGCAGCCCCAGGGATGCAAAAAGACATACAGTCCCATCGCCTTCAATAAATCCACTGCTTTGAGTGAAAACAAACACTGCAGAGCCCCAGTGATGGACTGAAGCAGACTGGCTTTACTGCTTTAAGAGGCACAAAGGGTGTAAAGCATTTTTCTCTCTCTTTTTGCAAGAATTCATGTGTTTTATTTATTATTTTTTAGTTTTCTAGGTCAGCATTATTTGCGAGCATGTGAAACTGAAGTCATTCAATTCCTTCAATTCAGTGTGTGAATTAAATTATTTCATAAAGCGAAAAAAAACAAAAGCAAACTATTCTTAGGGATTATGTGTGTTAGACCAGAAGTGTCAAACTGCACTCCTTCAATGGCCAACGTCCTGCAACTTCTAGAGGGTTTCCTGAAATCAAACAGCTGAATGGAATCACATTTTAAAAAAATCTGCATGACCTTTTGATTCAGGTGTATTGAAGCAAACATACAACTTAAAGTTGTATGTTTGCTGGCTCTGTAATTGAATTTGACATATGTACAAACACCAACTCGTAATTTGATTAAATATAAATAAGCGTATATGTTCAGTAAAGGCCTCAGGCCTTTGTGGTTTTAACCTGATAAATAAAAAAAACAATATTAATATGAATGCTTTTGCAGTGTTAATTAGGTCAGTCACTATTTACCTAAGAGTCAGGTAAATAAAGGAGTGCAGACTATGAAGCAATTCTCAGAAACAGAAGTTATACAAAGACACGATTCACAGACCATTTTTGTCAGTTTTACAGTAAATATTTGAGCTGGTTAAGAAAAATGTGGACACTTTCACTGGAATTACTAAAGAGCTTTCTGTACAGTGAATAAGCTGCTTGATGCTTCTTATTCATGTTTTGCTTTGAAATAAAATGTGGTGTACTCCCAAATGCTTTATATGAATTCTGACCACCACTCACCATTTTAAACACACTTTACTACTTTTTGGGTACTGTTTTGTATAACATGCATGTTTCTCCTGGTGTTTTTGTCTCACCTGTGTGATTTTGGGGTTGGTGCATTTGCTGTTGATCCCATTGGGCTCGAGCAGCTGGTTCTCTGGAAGGAAACAGTGCTGCTTGAGGGTGCAGCGGTTCTCTCCCTTGCACCAAACACACCCAAACAGTGGGTCTGCTTTCAGACATAAACCGCAGCTCCCACGCTGAGCATCACACTTATAAAGATGAACTGTGCAGTAAGAAATAAAGGCAGACAAAGAAAATGTGGAGGGAAGGGAGATCAAGTTATTCAGGAGAAATCACTTAAAAAAGGCTAAACCACTATACACAACCTGAACTCTTACAAATATCTCATTAAACCTGCCATCATCATCATCTTCATACACTCGCATTCCCTCCTGCCTTGCCTCACCGGGCTTCCTACAATGCAGTCTCCTGCCTCTCGTCACCCACCACGCATTTAACATATCATCTCCATGGCAACAGACCAGCCATTTTCTCTTTTAATTGCCATTAGATGCATGTGTGAAGTGCCCATCAAAAAATGCCCCGAGAGATGCTTCCTCCGCAGGCAAACAAAGGTAGGAGGCGGTTTAAGAAGCGTGCTCCATTTCAAGCGTCTCCTTTGTAACTTTGGTTGCCTCTTTGATTCTGCACTCACACTCAAGGATATATTTTTGCAGATGTGTTTTTTACACAGACACATGTAAACACAGCCACAAACACCCTACAAAGTTTGCCTTGCAGCACAGTGTCATTTTGGCATATAATCCACATTTTAACAATACATTTCATGAGCCTGACTCCCTTGCATTTGGGGAAAACAAGGGGTTGCCTTTCAGAGAACTAAAACCCACTACCTACTGATGTTTTCCTGGTATAGCATAAACTGTTTGCAGTAGTGAATTTATAGTGGCCATTGGTACTTTTGACAATGTGTGAAGATGGCATGTGACACTACAAAATAAAACCAACAACTAATGAGCTTGTAAGCATGAAGTGTTGCAAACTTCCGTGGTGGATGGCTATGTTTATTGGACTTCTCAACAACACTTTTTCCTTCCACTTAACCTTCTATTAACATGCTTGGGTACTTTGCTCAGTGAATAGCCATCTGCATTAGCAATATCTTCTGGAGCTTGGATATCTGCTGGGAAGCTGCCAATTCATCAGTCTTTCCCAATATTGTGTAGGCCGTAGCATAACATGTCTGTATTAAAATCAAGTTTAAATACTCCACTTTTAAGCTAAATTTTGGGTTATTATTAACTATAAGTCATATTGATCAAAACTGACAAATAAAGTACTTCCAATATATCCATTGATGTACAGTTTTTTTGGTTTGTTTGTTTTACACTGCTGTAGTTTTCCAATAATAAGTCAACAGCAATAGGAGGAGTTTGGCAAAACTAAGAAGGAAGGCAGTAAGGACAGAAAATTTAATCACAAAAGTCCTATGGAAAAAAAAAAAAGAAATAATAATATTCCAGAGAAACAAATAAAGTGTAACCCAGAGAGTTAGAACAGCAATTTGGAATGCAGCCATATGGGAAAGAGATAGACAAGGCAAAAAAATAAAAAAATAAAAAAGGAGGATGTGTTAAAGTTAACCACTCTTCATGGCAACATCAGGAAATAGATGCTTCACCTCAGCACACCACCACCTGTTGCTATGGAGACAGGCTGCAAGGGCAACAATTGGGAGGCAGCAGATCCACTGAATATATCTTCATGCAAGTTTGTCAGGAGACCACGTTGGACTAAGTGTAAAGTGAATAAGTTGGTGAGCAGATGTGTTTCTGTGTCGCTGCACATGATCACACCAACGCCTGCATCTGTCTGAATGCTCACCTTTGTTGTGGGCAGGGTTATCAATGCTGAAATCTCCGTTCCAGATGACGGTCAGCTCCACAGGAAGACTGCTCATCTCCATCCCATCGTAGAAATACTATAACCATGGCAACCAGAGAAGGAATGAGTGGCATTGCAGGGAGAGAGGGAAATATTTATACTGTGTATTATTTCTGTGTTCAAATGCCATTAGTGCCCGATTTCCTCTTTCATCCCAAAAATACATCAGCAACAACAGGTGGCTTTATACTCAGCGAATACACACACATACCCCCACACACGAACACACACATACCCCCACACACACACACCAGAGAGCTTTCAAAGATTAGATTATTTTTCATTTGGTTCTGTAACACCAGCAGCAAGAGAGGCTGGTGCTAGAATCATAATTTTCTGCTAAATTACAGTTTCCCTCTTTCACAGCTCAATCAAACTACAGTGTTTGCCCCGTACTGTGATTACACACCCAATCCCACCGACATCTTGACATGCACACCCAAACACACACACATGCAGAGTGATGAAGATAGACAGGAAGATGGAATGTTATTGTATCAACAGACGATTAGCATCACGACAAGCATAAAGCCTTTTATACTTGCTGTCAATGCATTATTCATTGAAAGGATGGAGCCTCAATAAAGGGGAGACATAGTTAGGCTCTTGTCTCATTTAATCCCTTTATATCGGAAAAACTTAACTTACCTTTTAACAGTGGAAATATCAGTGAAAGGAGTATAAATTTTGATGGCAAATACCGGGAGTCTTTACTGAAACTTGTTATGTGAGCAAATGTGAACCATTGTTGATGCTAATTCTTACCGATGTGTTTTGACATTGCACTGAGGAGCTGTTAAAGCGCAGGGCGGGGACTCTGTGCTCACTTCCCTGGATGGTTAGGAGGCACTCGTAGCCCCTCTGCCCAGACTGTGGCTGGGGTAGGTTCTTGGCCCGCAGGGTGATGGGCTTTACCACATTGACTGGAACCAGTATCCTGTCTGCAGGCAGCAACTGTGGACAGCCCTGAAACAAACATAAATGTTGGGTTATCATTTATAATATATGATTAATATTAAATTACTATGGCAGCATGTGTGTGTTTTTGAATACTGTACTAAAAGTACACAGTAAGAACCCTGACTGAAAGATATTTCAGTGTAAGGATGGCAGCATGTGACATGAGAAAAATTTAACTCCATGAACTGCATATGTGGTCACAAAAAATACACTTAAAAATGTCTGAAAAATTACTCCAATCCCTTCAACATTTTAAAAATAAGATCATTATATGTGATTTATGTGACAGATCCACAAAAATCCACTGTCAACTGTGGATTTCTTATTGAGATAATATCCAGATCGGTGGAGAACACAACTAACACTTGACTGTCAAAATATTCATCTACTCCAGCTGTGGATCTTTACTGTGGGTCTATTGGCTGCTTCTCTGACTGGTGGACTTCTTATTCAGTCTGTTAGTTTTAGGTGGATGACTATGTCTTGGTAAGTTCGCAGTTGTGCCGAACTCTATTTTCAGATAACGGTCTTAACAGTGCTCCGAGATGTTCAAAGCTTTGATTATTATTCAGAAATTGTGCTCTGCTTTAAACTTTTCCACATTTGATCCCTGACCTATTTTGTGCGTTCCTTGGTTTTCATGATGAAGCATGCATACTGATATTCTAATTAAATGACAGACCTGTTCACATTCAGAAAATGAAGGACAAGTCTGCTCTCAACTCTACTGATACTATCCTAAGGATGGAAGCATTAATTATACATTGAAGCAGACACTTAAGGAAGAACTTTAATACTAATTTACTAGATATCCAAGATGCATGCATACTGAAGTTTTTTTCTTGTATTTTTAAGAAACACAAGATTTTGCAGATGTTTCCAATATATGTTTAATAATAAAATAAATAAAAATGAATGACAAGCACAGAGAAAGGGAGTGACAAAAAAACAGAAAAAAAAATGTGAAAGGGATGTTAAAGGATGAAGAGACGGCGTAGGACAAAGTGGCAGGTCAACAAGTAAAACAAATGGCATCAGGACAGCAGAATAATCTGACAAGAATACATGTAAGGTAAAATGGAAGGGGGGCAAAGACAGGTGAGCATAATAAATACAGAACAACACTTCCCTGAACACATTGCAAAATGTTCCGTGTGTTTTGCAGAAGAGCAGCAGACAGGGAAAACAGCAGAGAAAGGAACAACAAAAGAAGACCCAAACTGAAAGCGGCAGGAACACCATTAAGGGCATGTGACAGGGGAAGCTTTAGTATGTCTAAGAGAGAAGTGCAAAGAGGGTGAAAAGAAAGGAAGCAGATAAGAGAAGCCCCATAACGGATGGACCTGGGGAGGGGGAGCAGGAGGGGTTGAAGCAGAGCACATGTTGAACTGTGTGATAACACTTGTTTGAAGTTCATTAAAAGCCACTTGATTTGGGTAGGCTGAGTGAGTGACTGACTAGTGAGTGACTCAATCACGTGGTGAGAGAGCCGAACGCTCTGTGACACCATTCACAAAGTCATTATAGATAAATGACACACAGAGGGGGGTGAGTTCAGCGGTGGAGGAGAGGAAGGTGGCGGTGACTGTGTTTGCTCTTCCAAATCTCATTTTCCTAAGAACGAAGGGTCATATTTGGAGAATGAAAATGAGCGGGAGAGCAAAGAGAGATGCAATCCATTTTTAATCACATCTTTTCCAGTTAATAGACATGAACAATGGGGACAATAAATCTGATCTGGTTTGTGGAAATGAAAACACGGAAAGCACTGGAGTATGACCTAACATAGCGCCTGAGTGGAATCTTTAAGACACAGATCTACAGCGATAGAGCTGTGAAGTGATGATGAGACTGAATTTTACACACACATGCTAAGATAAATGCCTGTTGGGCCAAGTTATAATAATTTCATTTCAAACATACAAGAAACTTTGTTTCACATAGACAAGTATGATATTTTAGCATTTTAGTAAAATATGCGATTTGAAATAAAAACAGTAATGATCCAATTGCATTTATTTAAAACAAAAACCAAAGCTTCAGAATTACATTAGAGTTTAAGGATGAAAACCTAGCCAGTAACCACAAAGTCAGACAAATCATACCTTGAATAATGTTTCAATATGGCAACATGTCTGGAGATAGAAAAACATCTGAATATATTTACTTTGTGGCTACAGATCTGAATCCAAGTTGCCTAACATATCTGTGCACACATACACAGAACATCCCCATTTTATCATAGTCATAAACTAATGTCATATCAGGCTTATAATTTCAAAGCACATATCCCCATAGACACCAATTCAGAACTGCAAAATGCCGAAATGCCAAAAGGCCTAGTTAGTTTTTGTGAAATAAAATTAAAGCAGAAGGTAAAAGCATAATAAAAGTTTTGATTACTGCATATTTTTATGTGCATTTCTCTGTTTCGTAGCTTTGATGTCTGTTTGTAAATAAAAATAGAAAATAAGATGCACTGAAACAACAGCATGTGAACATTTTCAGCATTATTAAGGGTTGAAACAAACAAAGATTGCATATCTTCCTAGTTGGCTCCAAATTATGATTTCGCTCCGTGTTGTTGAGATTTATGTAGATGTTTAGCTGATGTAATGTGCACGGTTTTATTATTATTCTCCACATGCTTAAGTGCAAACACCCCAAGAGTCAGTGGTTTACTCAGATGCCTACTTAGATGACAGCACTTAACATAAATATACTTAATATCCCACTGCTATATGGCAAGAACATTGCATATCTTGATAAAAAAATAATTAAACTCTTCTAGATTAATGTACAGATTCGTATCAGACTGCACTCATAACTGACAACCTATTGTACGGAGTATTATCAAGAGGAAGGTGAAAGACGTTAGACCCAATGATACAAACAGGCACAAGTTTATCATTAAAGCAAACAGAGCTTTCAATACACCTCACAGACCGACTGGCTTCAGGTTATGCCACATTGATGCTGTTACTCATGCAAAAGCAGCTTGAGCAAATGCTAAGTCCATATACTTTCCAGTATATGAATATCATTTTTTAAATGTTAAGTTTTATGTAATACTTAATCTTTAAAATTACCTCTATGCTGTAAACTTCAAAATTAACAGAAATACATTTTTCCAACCCTTAAGGATCTTTTGAAATGCAATTGATGCCTATTTTATTTTAAATTAACTAATCATAGGTGAGTTTTAAAGAACTGAATTGAAATATAAAACTAAATACAGAAAACACCTTTTCTCATGTGATAATGACATGCTTTAAGACATTCTTACATTCTGTACTTCAAATTTTAAAGTGAGACACTGTACAGAGTTTTCATTAACACATCTAGTTACTGTGTTGCTTTTGTGAAAAGTATTGACAACCTGTTTAATGGATTATTTAGGAGAATGTGGAGAACTGACAGAAAATGTTGGGAAGTATATAGTTTCATCTTCAAATCCATTTAATTAAATATAACTACTTATCTGAATATACCAATTCATTACACTCACGAGGGCAGAGATGTCTGCTACATGGTGACAAAACCTCTTATCCTCATTTCCTTTATACTCTTTACACTTTCATCTTGCTGAAGAAAGACTAGAGAACCAGATTTGATGAAAAAAAGACTGAAACTGTGTCCTGTAAATGTGCATTTGTGTGAATTTACAACTTGAAACACAGCAACGGCTGTGTTTCAGGTTGTAAATGTTAGTGACAGGGAATGTAATCAAGGACTTTAACTGAAGGACTATAAAGAGAAAAGTACCTGTAAATAGCATGACTCAACATATAGGTGACTGAAAATAAAAGTTGCCTTCTGTTTTGTGTTTTGCTCTAGCAGTATCTCTCTCACTCTTTTTCCCTCATCCATTGTCATTTCCTATGTACATCATGTCTTTTGCCATGTGAAAGGTCGTGTAATTATATAATCACAAATTTAAAAGATGCATTTTGCATTTGCTTGTGTTGTCTTTGATATTTAAAAATAGTTGAATGTTCAGAATCTATTAAGTGTGACAAACGTGAGAAAGCAGAAAGGGGCCAAACACTTTTTCACACCACTGTATATGTATATATATATATATATATATATATGTATATATATATATATATATATATATATATAAAAAAAGCAGCCAGTGCAGTTCACCTATGGTTCATCCCTTCTCAATGACCAATCTCACGTTTCTCAACAAGCCCATCACTGATTCGCTCTCCTCCCTTCTTTTCCCCGACTCCTTTTCTTCTTGGGGACCTACTTAGATCTGATAATTAGAGACTGGTGGGAGGTGTGAAGGGTGGAGATGTGGAAAGTGACAGAGAGTAGGAAGCAGAATGGGAGCTGCAAATGTAAAAGCCCTTGGCATAGTTTGAAGCTAAAGGGAGAGAGAGGGTGGGCGATGGCAAGAAAAATAGAGAAAGGCCCATAATTATAGCAGCGTAAGGTGTGAAGATGAAAAGGATCTTAAGTTTTTAGACATATATGTGAGCACCAACACCCTGTGGTAATCTAAAGCTTCCCAGTTTCTGATTTATCATATATCTATAACAGAGCCTAAGGCAAAAACACTCTCGTCCTTTCTCTTTGCTAACTCTCCCTGCCTGCAGGTGCTTCTCCTTATTGCTATTACTTCACTTTTAATCTTAAATAACATTTCAGTTGTACTGTGTTTTTACCATTTTCTCCTAATGGAAAACTAACATTTAGAAAAATCTTCTTGTGTTGTTTAGCTTGGTTATGAAAAAGCTATTACTATCAAAATAAAAGTTGAGATAACAGTGCGGCAACAGCTGAAAGTTTTCCTCTTACTCATTCAATCTTAGAATTCACTTAAATGTTCAGTGGAAGCACAAAAATAAAAACACCATTTGCTTATATTTGTTGCCATTAAATAGAAATAAGTGTAAAAGATGTTAAAGTTGTAAAATTATGATTATTATTAGTAGTAGTTCTAATAAAAGCAAACCTAAAACAGCTGTTTTAGGTTTGCTGCCCACAGAGTTTCAGCATAAATTTTCTCTGCTAGTCACACGATTTCAGGGATCTAATGTTTCTTTTCAACTGAGCGGTAGAGTTTGCTTCAGTGTGGTTTGGTACACTATTATTTAGTCACAGGAATCCAGGAGAGTAATTCCAGTCAGGATTCTGACTGGACAGGCAGGGATAAAAATGATAAACCTGTATACTCAATGTTGAGTCATGTTGGTACGATGACGAACATGACACACTAATATTTTTTGGGCTTGTCGCAAACAGTTACATTGTTCTGTCCCCAGTCAACGGACTTTGTTGTGTGATCCTTGTAGCTCCACCCTAACTGTATTGAAGCATTGATCTATGTACCTGCAACTGACTTTGGCCCAGGAATGGAGCGATACTGGTCAGTTGTATGGTCCACTTTTACAACAGAAACAGACACAATAGTGTATCAAACCACACCAACCTGTGCCATAATACTAATTGAAAGCGAGGCATTAAGGATGTGCAGCATAAAGGGAAATCTTCTTAATAGGTTGAAGCAGTAATAACTTTAAAACTGTTATAAAATTCCCCAAAATAATCTGAAAATCAATTCAAAATTCACTGATTGCCAGTACAGAAACCTGAAGATTAATCCTTCAGTTTTATTACCTAAACAACTTCAAATTTGCTTTCCTTTACTACTGCTTCCTTCTTGCATATTGTCTTCTAACTCTTCAACCCTCAGCTCAGAAGACAACATTGATTTTCCTATGAATTGAAATGAGGTAGTTCTCTGCACCATTCCCATCCAATATTGGCAGCTAACAGCTATTACAGTTGGCATTTAGCTTCTTTAATAAAATTATCCTGATCACCTAATCAATAAATTGCTGGTAAATAAACTTCATGACATTGCTCACCGCCGCACAGTCAGGAAGTAAATAATGCAGGGAGATGAAAAGTGCGGTATGAGCTGGGAGATAGTGAAATGAATTCAGTGACATTAATATTTTTGTGTTTTCTGTCTTCCTACCAGCCGAATATATTAGGGAAAGACTTGGCAGCAGCTCAGGATATGAACATGCTGTGTTGTAGACAGGAAAAGAAGAAAGGGAAATATCCTCCTGTGGTTTTCATCAGACAAAGAGAATGGGAAGTGTACCCAGTTTTATCACTTTCTTATGGTGATACATTGTGTGCGCATTGTGGATATGGACTACAGTTTGAGGAAGACGGTAAACGCACGCTGTACAGTAAATGAACAAGAACAATCCATTAAATAGAGGGTAACCAGTTGTTCCTTCATTTGTGTATTCAAGTTCAGCTTCATGAACAGTCTTTGTTAGAAAGCCAGAATCTCTATGTCCTTGAGATGTACGGAGGGCAAACAGGCCAACGTCTGATCCCTGTGCCCATATCGTTGCTGGCATGGATGAAACTCCCAGGCCTGGCTTAAACTCCACCCTGCCCTGCATACTAACATCAAGCTCAAGCAGTGGGGAGATTCTGCTGGCCTCGCTTATTAACATAGAGTTAAGGGATTATTGAGATCACTGCCTCAAATCCCTTAATTGTAATAGTTAACAAAAAAAAATGTGTGTCAGCAGAAAGAAGAGACCTCATTTTATTGTAAAGTTGACGCATTGCCTTTTGATGGTGTGTGTGCACGTTTCTAAGCTTTGTATGCATGTGTTGGAACCATAATTTCTAAACAGCATGTAAAATCTGTCAGTAAATACATCACCTTGGAATTAAAGGGTTAATTAAAAGCAAATTAAAAATCATTAAGCCCGCATGACACCTGCTTTTTAAATCCCTCTTTATTTATTCTTTTCTTTTAGCAAGCACACAATATGAGAGGATCCGCACATTATTAACATGAGTCAATACTGACCACCAGTGTGTAAGCTAATTAGAAATGTAAACCTGCAAAGAATTTTGCTTGGGCGAAACTAAGTAGGCAGTTCATAAAGATAAAGTACGGGGAAGAAAAAGAAAATAGTGTGCAGGTTGAAGTGCTCAAGGGGAAGGAAAATGGGTGGAAAAACACAATTGAGAGCAGACTGCTCATCAAAAGAAGCAATCTGACTGAGCTCGTCTCTGCCTGTCGTATGCCGTCTGCCAACCCAGACATGAGTACTAGTGATCTTCATCAGACCTCACCTCAGGCTAAGATTAACAGGCCACTAAGTCCCTGTACATCCCTCCCCTGAAAGCCACAGTGAATTGGCAAAGTACAGGCAGGCTAGCACTGTCACAGAAACAAATGCACAGAGTAGAATTGCAAATAACTGCATACTGAACCCACAGTCTCAAGTCTCAGGCACATATCTCAACCTTCCCTGATCTCTTATCGTTTCATGAAGGCTACAGCAGTAACTGAGTAAAATCTCCACATGTGCTCATGTGATGGGGAGTGGCTGGGTTGGAGGTCAGTCGCTTACCGTGCCCCTTCCAGCGCACAGCTCGTCCTCTGCAGCAGAGCTGCCTAATTACAGCCGGCTCTGCTTCAGCGGGAATAGAACTGCCTGCCAATATTATTGATAATTCACAAAGAGTAAGCTGTTGCAGGGAATAGGGATGGGCATGTGAAATGACTCAGTTTTATTAGCTTCTACTGCCCTTTGAAGAGCAGTCAAAAGCAAGACATGCCAAGAGACTCATGCCAGATGGAGGTACTACGATTGAGAGGTGTTGCAATCCTTTTAACACGACACTTTTTGCACACAAAATTTTAGAATGAAGATATTTCTCATATGTAAAAACATTTCCTTTCATTTTATTTCACCAAAGTCAATTTACTACCCACACAAAAACACCTTTTAAGGATAGTAAATATACACGAATAAAATCTGGTTCTAACAGCTCAAAAACAATGTCTTTAGCCCCAGACCTAATTTACTTATCCTCTTGCTTCCCTGGTCTACAGTGGGTAGGCTTGTGCACACTGACCCATTCTTCAGTGGCATAACATTTGTTGGTAATTTTAGTTCTCAAACATTTTTACTACCCAAAAAACTTGAGAGCAGGCCGTGATCTCAACATTAAAGAACAAAAGATGTCAGGGTCTATCTAATCAATGATCTGGGAAATCATTTTCATGTGAGGGCGTGCTGGTGGGGGCTTAAGCCTAAAACAAATTAAACAATTAAGAAGAAGCAATATTGCGTTGTCACAATTACTGACTGTCTTCCATTTCAAAATGAGAAGAAATACTTGAATCAGAGAAGCATGTGCATTCTCTTATGAGAAATAGTTGAAGAATATATGAGAAGCAAACACATTTTCTTAAAACTGTTCCAGTTTCAGATCAACTGACCTCAGGATTCTTGACTCGGCCCTCCTGGAAGGAACAAGTACGAGGGTCATGGGTGCAGTCATGCCTAAATTTACACCAATGACACTTGTAGGGACTGCTGACACAAGACAGACACCTAAAAATGGAAAGATATTTTTAATTACTAAGGGATATTAGAAAACAGAGAAAAAGCTTAGTTAATCTACTTGCAGTTGCAGTCAGAAGATGCATGCAGTCATAAGGAACACTGTAATTTCTGAATTTTCAAAGTGCATTTGACAGCTTTATTTGGAAAATAGAATAATTATGCAATACACAACTTCAGGGCTTATAAAAATATATATTCTTTGGAAGCTATCTCATATTTTCAGACAACCACAGAAGGGTCATAACTAGATAATTACTATGGAAAATTCTAGCTGAAAGTTTGCCAGATTTATAGTTATTGATAATTAGTTCATCTTGGATCGAAGACAACTTTTAAACATGCGCTACATAATTTCAATACGGTTGGGAGTTTTTCCAAACTATCCTGATTATATGTTTTGAATCACTGTTTTGTTTTCCTTCTTGGTAGAAGTCAAACTGTGAACTGATCCATCCCAAACTGTATAAATGTTGGTTTCTCTACAACCAATATTTTACCTGTAAGAATATTTATGAATTTCTTAGAAATACACCCACAATAAATTCAGGTAAGTACCAAATTCTAATCTTTGAAAAATGCTCACATTGTAACTGTACTCCACCATCCAAAAAAATTTCTAATTCATAATTAAAAGTCAAAAATGTCACAGATGAGTGGATGTAAACATCTGTGCAGAACTGTAATTATGTATAAAAAGAAAAAAAAACATGGCTATTTCATGACATAGGGTGCAGAACTATAACAACAGGCCTGCAGGTGAGTCTAAACTTTAAATGTCAAAAGAGAGAGAAGAAAGCTGGCTAGAAATGTTACATTCTGAAATCCCTCTAGAGCAACGTTTCATTCTGGAGCTCCAAAATTGGTACATGATAAAAGTAATAAAACACTGCTGCAGATTGTGATTGAAGTGTATTTAAAAACAGCAGTAGAG
Source organism: Gambusia affinis (assembly GCF_019740435.1). Classification (NCBI taxonomy): domain Eukaryota; kingdom Metazoa; phylum Chordata; class Actinopteri; order Cyprinodontiformes; family Poeciliidae; genus Gambusia; species Gambusia affinis. The sequence continues at coordinate 11,094,751 of NC_057890.1, forward strand.
GTTGACTTACGACTTGTGCACGCTGCAGTTGTAGAAAACAAAACTGGCATTTGCAAAAGCCAGACCGGTCTCCTTGGACTTTAGATAGAGCTGAACAATCTGGTGGTCACCTAAGAAAAAGTGGCAGATGGTCAAAATTGAAATGACGGTTTTAAAACACTTATCGAACAAATTATTGATATTTACTGCATGAAAATGTATTCTAATAGTGCTCATCTGTCTGATACAGAAGCAACAGGTGATGATCTTGTTACATTGACACAAGATGTCTCTTAAAAGGCGGGAATTAATGCTACAGTTCTGTTAAGTCCCTCTTTTCATGGAGCTGTGCATGAAGTTGTGCATAGACATGTCCTTTGGGATGGGCAGTATTCCCACTGAAATCCCTTTGAGAACATTTTTTGACAAGTTAAAGAAAAAAAAACATTAAACAGAAACCATGTGCATTTTTGTGCAAGTGTATCAATGCGCACCTTGTCTGTATTAGGTGTGTCTTTTTGTCTGGCACTAATGAAGGAGTTCATGTTTAATTCATCAACACGTCTACACATCTAACTGCTCATTCTCTGCACTAGCTCTTTGCCTCTCCCTCTCATTCGTACTATCTTTACACACAGGTCTCTTCACTTCCTTCCACACTTTGACTCCCTGTCCCCTGTGTGTCTCCCTCCATCTCTCTAACAAAGAAGGAATCATTCATCAATCAGAGTAAAGCACCGGTGACAACGGATCTGTCCTAATTAGGCCACCTAAATGTTACCTTGAAGCCTGCTAACACTCTCCATCCTTCTCTCTCTTCGTCTGCTGCGCACGCTTTTCTTTCTATATCAAGCTTTGACTAATGAGCAGTAGTAAAAACAGAAGATGAAAGACACAAATTTAAGAAGCATTTTACTCTCTCGTCCTAGCAGAAAAACATATAGCTCACATTTGCCCGTCTGGGCAGCAAAGCTTTGTGTGTGTGTGTCTGTGTGTGAATGGGTTTTGGTGTACATATTTACACATTTATGTTTGCCTTATGGCGGTATTACCAGTTTTACACGTGGCTGACATAGCAAACGTTGAACAAATGTTTGTAATTCCCAGAATTTCAATGTCAGATGTGCATCTTTACATGGGGACTGCCTGTTCGTGGATTAACAACTCATACATTTGTTCACAGCAGCAGATATGAGGGGGATTTTTCTTTTGTCTCTTTGTCCACTTGTTAGATTAAAGAAAATATGAAGATATGAGTTCACAGATTAAAGTTTTAGAGTTCAGATCCAACAGGTTGCAATAAGTGTCAACCACTCACTTTTATTGACATTTTTCCCTGAATTATCTGAATTCAATATCTAAAATGGTAAAATGGCCAGCCGCATGTACAAAGTTTTAAAAAAAAAACAACAAAACAAACAAACAAAAAAAAAACTGGAAACGTACATATATAAGCCGCACCGGGCTGGATTTATTAAGGACACAGCCCTCTGTCTCCAACGCCGAACCATGGATTCGTTCATGCTGAGTTTACGTACAGCGGCTCTATTTCCCTCCTTTACTACCAGATCGACAGTCCTCAACTTAAAAGCTGCATCACATGAGTTTGAAGAAATGTCTCCGTTGTGCCTGCTGCTAGCATGTGCTTGTTCTAAATGAATATTAGCACTTTCTTCTTTGATTACCAATTTTGACTTCCAATGATTCACTTCCTGCTAAAGAGCCCCCTGGTGGTTGAAGAAAAAAGCCACAGTGGCTATAAACCGAATGGTTCAAAACGTGGGAAAAAAGTAGCGGCTTACAGTCCATATAATAAATATTTTTATAAAGTAGATTCAGATGTATATATGTATAATCACCTTCCATAAAAAAGATTCCATTATTCCCTTCGGATCAGATCCATTTGAGGGACAAATGTTAATAAATCCACACACAGACCAATAACTAATGTTCATTTATTCTAAACACATCCTAAGGAGTTGTTTGAAGAGTTGTTGAGTCGCTTGTGGTAATGAGAAAATAATCCATGGGGTGTTCTTTTGGTCTAACTAACTGAAGGGAGGATATCAAATTGTGACAGGTATGCATGCTTGTATTTGACAGGTGGCACTGACTAGATGTTTCTAGTGACACCATTTTAATTTCCTGGCAATAAGAGAGATCTCTACAGATATTATATATATATATATATATATATATATATATATATATATATATATATATATATATATATATATATATATATATATATATATATATATATATATATATATATATATATATATATAAAAGACCGAAACTACTAACAATGCATGGAGGGTTCCACCCCAAATCCAGCACCCTGAGACTCAACAAAAGAAGGAGGCAGAGGACTAGTGAGTGTGAGAACCACTATCCAAGACGAGACATCCAAGATCCATAGATACATCAGGGACAAAGCCTCAACAGACAATGTGCTCAGTGAATGTCTCAAACAATGGGGAACAGAAGCTGAGGTGCGGAGGAACCATCATGGGAGGACAAGCCCCTGCATGGGATGTACCACCGCAACAAATAACGAAGTGGCTGACATCAGAAAATCCTACCAATGGCTGGAAAAAGCTGGACTGAAGGACAGCACAGAGGCCCTCATCATGGCCGCCCAGGAACAGGCCCTAAACACCAGAGCAATTGAGGCCCAGATCTACCACACCAGACAAGACCCAAGGTGTAGGTTGTGCAAGGAGGCCCTTGAGACACTCCAACACATAACAGCAGGGTGCAAGATACTGGCAGGGAAAGAATACATGGAACGACACAACCAAGTGGCAGGCATAGTGTACAGAAACATCTGTGCAGAATATGGACTGGAACCCCAAGATCAAAGTGTGGAGAATGAATGAGCTAAGATCCTGTGGGACTTCCAGATCCAGACAGACAAAATGGTGAGGGCGAACCAACCAGACATAGTCGTGGTGGATAAACAACAGAGGAAAGCCGTTGTGGTGGATGTGGCAATACCAAGTGACTGCAACATCAGGAAAAAGGAGCATGAGAAACTAGAGAAATACCAGGGCCTAAGGGAGGAACTGGAGAGGGCCTGGAAGGTGAAGACCACAGTGGTGCCTGTGGTCATCGGGACCCTCGGGGCAGTCACCCCCAAACTGGAACAGTGGCTACAACAGATCCCAGGAACAACATCAGACATCTCAGTCCAGAAATGTGCAGTCCTAGGCATATATATATATATATATATATATATATATATATATATATATATATATATATATATATATATATATATATGTGTGTGTGTGTGTGTGTGTGTGTGTTTATAAAGCAAACATGAAATGAAATATCAAAACTGTGACCACATTTTACTTTAAGGAACAATGCATTTCCTGAGCAAACCTGCACCATTAGCCATGCTTCTTACCCTTGTCAACAATAATTCGTGGCATCTCCTTTTCAGCTGGCGAGGAACACTTGATCCGGTTTCCTTCTACCAAGCCGTTCATCTCAGCCAGGTCCTCAAAAGTGCAGTTAACACCTGCTGAAAGTTCTGGGACATTATGGGCTTCCAGCACCAACTGCAAAGACAATGGCATGAGAAGACTGTTAGGAATTATTCTTATGCAAACAAATTTAATCTCTAGGTTGTTGGCGATATGGAGAAGACATTAAGAAGATGATCCAGCAGTTTGTATACATCTTAAGAAGAAGGAACACAAGTATGAAGACATCAATATGTGCATTTTGAACAAGAAATTAGTGGTTTTAGAGGAGAAAAACATAAAAAATTGACACTAAATAGTGGAAGGTTCCATCTTTCACAATTAAAACACACCAGTTTCTTCCAATTATGGGTGGGACTGAAGAAGAATTTTTTGAATGAGAGGCAATTTAAGAAACTAGAGAAGAAGTCCAGTTGCATTCTACTTAAGAGCCTAGCATAGTAATTGAGGATTGTCAACATTGTTCTATACTTTTGCCCTTCTGCTATTTTTATAGAAATACAAATAAGAGGACAGTTGGACCAACCGTTTGTTTGGAACCTGCATTACTGAAAATAACAAAAAGGGGCTTCTTTACTTTTTCTCTCAAAGCAAAGAAGATACAAGAAATCTTGTGACATTTATTTTGGTTTAATTCTATACTTGATGTGTAGGTTACTAACTTATAAATTAGTTAAGAAAAGACCTTAGTGCAGATCTTGGTAGCAGTAGTTGAATTGATGCAGGGTTAAAGAAGAAGAAAGCAGAATGAATTCAGATGAAATAGTGCTTAGACAAGAGGAGAAACAATCTACTAGGATCACTGAGGAAACCAAATGAAACACTGAACCATTAGGCAAAGGCTTGCAAGTACACAGGCTAGCGGACTGTCACAGAACAGAGCATTCTTCAGGATATAAAATACGCTAATTTTTCACCATCATATGAAAATGCTGTATAAGCTCCCCTGGCACCTCAGGAAGAATGGCCTCATGTGAAGTAGGAAGTGAGGGAGAAACAAAAGTGTCCTTACACAAAAGAGAGGAAGATGTTGAGGAAGGTGGAGCAGGGTCAAGACCACAATATACATATTGATGAAAAACCCAGTCTGTAACGAGGGCTATGGTTTAAACACTGATTTCAGGTGTAACCAGTAGCACACTTTTGATGCATCACTAAAAGCTGCATCAGCAGCACAGAAGGGATGACCTGCACTGTTTTTATATTGCTATTTAATGAAAAGAAAGCAGCAGCTGCATAGCTATTTGCACTAAATCTCACATAAAACGGACAGTGAATTCCTAGCCCTGTCTCTCCTAAATCTCCATCCATCAACTCCTGATAACTTGCTTTTATTTGCTTTTCTTTTAAAGTAGTAAACAGCAAGACTCATGGTTTACTTTAGTGCATTCGGATAGAAAAAAAAAAAAAAAAGCCTTACCACTGAGGGAATATTTTAGAAAAAGCATCCACTAAGCATGCATTTACACACATAGCCTTCTGTGGTTGGTAAAAGCCATTTTGTTTCTGTAAGGGTAAGCAAGGATGTTAAGTCAGAAAGTCACAAATTTGCTTACATAAGCAACCTTGAAATAATCAGTGATGTCAGTAACGCCTTAATTTGTAACGCGTTACTGACGTCGGACCACTATTTTCAATAACGAGTAATCTAACGCGTTGCTGTTTCAAATCCAGTAGTCAGACTACAGTTACTTATCAAAATCATTTTTGCATTACTGCGTTACTATCTTCTTTTGTTATTTAATCGTATTTCCTCTACACGTCTTGTGGAGTGACCGACGTCTCTAATGTAAACAATGGAGGGAGATGCGCATTTTGTTGGCGGAAAAGCTGGAACTATTTTGAGTTTCTGTCGCCAAGTCTGATTATTATAAGCGGCTTTGGGCTTCATTTTTTTAAAGTCGCTTGCAGATTTGTGCCTTTTTGGGCTCGTTTTTGAACGTAAAGTTACTCATTTGGGCTTGGAAATAAGCAGAGACTCATAATAAATCCCAGAATTTGTCCGTCATTAAGGTAGTTTTAGTCAGTCTCTCCCTGTCCATCATTTCCAGGATGATGCGTCCCGCTGGGTCTTTGTTAATGTCAAGTTAATATATTACCTCTGAATGACGTCGAGCATCGCGTTGCGCTCCACGGCAAAACGGCAAACATTGAGACTAATATGAACAGCGCAATAAACGTGAAAACAGCCACGAATAAACGTGTCCGTAGCTTCCAATAATTATAATGGCAAGTTAACGCCACTATAATTATTAATATTAAGATAAGTGTCACAAATCTGTGCAGCAATCTGAGCTGTGGAGCTGCAGGAGGAGCTCTGTGCGCTTTGACACCAAATGCAGGGCCGTAACACAGAACCTGGAGGGGGGGGGGAAGGTTTAAAGTCCTTCTTAGAGTTTTCCAGACAACAGTGGACCACACAAACTACTCATGTTTTTTATTTTTTTGTACTGTTTTTTGTACAATCTCCACATTATCAGTGGAGTGTGTCTCCACTGATAATGTGTCTCCACTTATCAGTGGAGACACATTGTTGATATTACCATGATAAAATTGCTTACAATTAAGTATTAGCAAAGCTCAACGAGATTTATTTTTTTCACAGGAGGCAGAGCGTTGTTTAACAACTGCTGAAAGTAACTAAAAAGTTACTTTTAATGTAACTTAGTTACTTCCCAAATCAAGTAGTCAGTAATCTAACTAAGTTACTTTTTCCAGGAGTAATCAGTAGTCCGATTAAAGTTACTTTTTCAAAGTAACTATGCCATCACTGGAAATAATAGTGAATAAACTGCTAGTAATTATGATTCTGAAATGTATTCAGATGACCTTAGATCAACAGACATAGAGGCCTTGGTGGTGTTGTAAAGAACACATCTTCAATAAGCGAAATCACAGTGAGAATTATTTTCAAGAAGAAAATCCTATGAGACAGACTATAGGAAGGACATGTCCTTGCTTTTAATCAGAGATTCCTCTGCCGTATCTCTCCAAACACATTAAATAACCTAAAGGTCAAGTTATGGCCACTGCCTGTTTGGCTGAAACCTCTGCAGAGCATTCAGCGGAATGGTAAATGTGTGCAGAAAGGTTAAGCACTCAGCAGCATTGCACCGGCACCCATGAATATTATTAGACTGATTCAGAGGTATGTTTCTGACAATCAGCAGCTCACGTTTGACCTTCTGAGGAATGCAGATGAAAACAGTCTTTCTGGTCTGGGAGAACTAAATAAAATATTCACTTGATCTGGGAGATTCAAAGTCAGTTCTAAAAGACCATGTGAAATTAAAATAAACTAGCAAGATCAATATTTATAACATTTAGTAGCAACTAAAAATGCTTCTAAAAAAATAGAAAAACTGCAATATAGTGGAGAAATAAAGTAGACTTTCAACTGCTTTGAAATGTAGCTAAAAATGTCTCAACAATCAAAGTGGTGAAAATGACCAAAAAAAAAACCTTAGAATACACTGATGCATTTTAAATAGCTGAAAATACATAAATTAAGCCACAAGCCACAATATGGTTCAACCCAACATGTCAAACTGTTAAAACAAAAATAAAACTATGTAAAAAACAATAGAATAAAGTCCAACTTTGTGTAATTTAACTGAACTTTTTTTACAAATAGCTTTTTCTTACAGATAAAATTCTAAAATCTTTTATGAGCATTTGTGATTAAGTTCTCCTTGGCCAATATAAGCCACTAGGTTAGGAAACGTTTACACATATGCAATTTAAGCTCACCTTATGTGAAAGGTTCAGACTGTTGGGGATTAAACAATTTAACTGCATCAGATATTTAGAATTTGGAGATAGATACTCCATTTATGCTCTTCTGCAAAAGCAGTTTATTTTCTTCAGAAAAATGGCTCCTGTTCTACAATCCTGGTTAGACATTAACTACAGCTCTAGGTACACATATCGATATACCTGAACAGGTAAAAACTTGGCCTGCTAACTTGCATTTCAGAGTCATGCCTCCAGCAGCTAAATCTGTTTAATTTAGCTGCAAGAACACATAAAAACAAAGCTGTGCTAAACTGTATGCTTGTAAAGATTGCAGCTATTTGCTTGAAGAGTATTTCAGGAGCTGGAACTGAAAATTGTGAGGTCAGGATTTAAAGGATTGGTGTTGACAGACAGTAAAATGATATAAAGCAGTATTGGAAAGTTAACACCATGTAGTCAATAGTACTTAAAGCCCAATTACACTGTAGTACAAATTATGTTTAAGAGGGTGATATTGTGAATCTGCCAGACAGGGTTTTCTCACTTGCAACATATTCAGCCATCATCACAATTTACTGCAAGGTGGTGCTGTTAAAGGAAATGCTTGAATGCTTGCTAGGAGTGTTTTCCTGCTGAATAAACAGATATATTCAATTGCTGCTAATAAAACACCAGAAGAAGTGCCTATATTTTTGTACAAACTCAAGCATTTGCTCTTTAAACTGAAAAGTGCTTAAAGATTGAGCTTTCCTGTGAATCAATAGCACTTAGTTGCACACCCACAGTTACTAATACCTTGTTTAAATTTTTGTGAAATGGAATTAAATAGCTTCTAGCCTAAATATTCTAGTCCAGGAAAATTAGACTATATTCTACATTTACTTTGTGTATTTTAATATGACATCAGAAAAAAATAGGTTTGATATGCCCCAGTAGGCTATTTTTGGATTAATATCCAGTGTTTTGTGGTGCTGTTTAACGTTAATCTTGTTGGTCTGAAACTAAGCTGCCATTGCTTCCTGATACTTTGCCATTGTCTTCTTGAAACACACTTTCAAAGTGTCTTTCTTATTTAACATAATTCAATATGACCTCTACATGCTCTAATGTACTCAAACTGATCCACAATTATGTGAGAAATATGCCTTACAGCATAGTATCAGACATTTTCCTATAGCATGACACAAGCACCACAATGCTTTATAGTGTATAGGAGCTTGAATACAACATTTCCAGTACAATTCAATAATCTTATTTCACCAGTCCACAAAATGTTATGACTCTTCTCTTTAGGTCAGTCAATGTCTTCATTGGTAAACTGAATCCTCTTCATTACATGTTTTTTTTCCCACAAGAATGGGATTTTCTGGAGACATATTAATATGCCAATCCTTTAGATGTTTCCCTTCTTCAAGAAACTGAACAATGTTCACAATGACCCATTTAACTCAAATTTGTTGCCTTTGTCCTTAAACAAGGACCAAATATTTTTTTTTAAATTGAACAACCTCACTGCCATTATTCTGAGCACACCCCTTCAATTACTGATTCAGTAACAGAGTCGGCAGCCTGTGCATCATTAGAGCACAAATATTCTTGATTATAGTTGATGACATGGTAAAAACTTGTCAAGAGTTTCTCTTTCAGAAGAAGTAATGCATGTGTTCATTTCCATCTACTCACCGTGACACTAAACTGGGACACTGATATGTTGTTCGGGTGGACACTTAGTCGCACACACTGCTTGATGTCTGAAGCAAAGCGCCGGGGTTCTGATGAGCGCTCACATTTCTCCTTTCTGGCACACCTGAAAGGAAAGGGGGAAAAAACAGGAGGGGTTGTTATTCTGGGATGAAAAATGGACACGCATCCGAATGAACACAGTAACCTGATCAAGGCTTAGTCTTTTCTACCTGTTGGCATCTGGTGAAAAAAAGGAATGTCCCAAACCCTCTCAGACAAGGTCTATTGGAAACATTTATCATATTTCCTCTCTGGAAACGTACCAACTACTGTGGGTGGGAGCAGTTGTATTTAAAACAAAGGTTGCTCTATATGTGGAAGTAGAGCCAGCCCATTGGGAAAGAGGTTTCCCGTGCTTTTGTGCAGCAACCTTAATAACTGGCATTCATGGGCAATGCCAAATGCAGGTGGAAAGGTGGATGCTAATGGGGGTAAGTAGGATAGATTACCCCAGTTCTTAATACCAAACCAGGTGGCCTGGTCCAGTTTGTTACAGTGGTTTGAGGAAAAGGAGGGACAGAAGTTTTGTGCTTAAGGTGGAATTTACCGACTCTTGTTCTTAATTACAATCCCTTGGTAGACAGAAAGGGCATTCCCCATTTAGACTGGAAGAAAACTGCCATTCATTCTAACAAACCTACTGTTGCAAGCTTTTACATAAAAACATATTTTTTTGTTGTTGCTATATGTATACATTGCAAGAAAGCATCAAGCTGCAAACTTTTATACATGCATTCCTTTTTGTAAATTTGTTTCTGTTTAATCATATTCGGATTTAGTAAAAAATCTTACTGTGCAATTAAGAACCTGGAAAATCTAGGTAGGTCTAAAAAACTCAGAGGAAAAAAATGATTGGGTGTAAGAGGTCACAAAATATAGAGTTGAAATCTGCCGCAAGGAAACTTTCAGACTTTAAGGAGGGAGGATTTTGATCTGACAAGAGTATTGTAAAGATGTTAAACGGCCTAACATGACACAAAGAAGAGAAAAAAAATCAGTTAGAGTGAGAGAGCTTGAGCAGGAGGAAGAGGAAAGAATGCAGGGAAGAGAAAGATAGCAAAAAAAAGAGTTTAGATTTAAAGGAATACAGCCATTGTTGGCTGTCTGTGAAGCTTTTCCTGCTAAGCCGGTTTCAGTAGGGGTTTAATCGCTTCAGGTTTCTTTGTGCTCCTATCACTGGTGACTGTGCCTTTCCTTTGTACCGATTTAATAGGAACACATCATTTGAACAGCCTCAGGCAAACAAGCCAAATATAAAAATCCACAAATGCAGACATTCAACAGTCACGAAAGAAAGAGATTAATTTCTTTAATATAATTGTGTGTGTTGTTTACACAGAGCTGCATAATAATTTTGCAATAAAATTCTGAATGATCATGAGTGTTTCGATAAAAAGTACCTTTCAAAAATAGTCATATTGCAAAACTTTGTACATGGACATGTAAAACATGATTTTGTGTGAACTTGCAACGTTTCTCAGGAAGTTAATCATATGACCCAACAAGTCTTAATCACAAGTACAATTTTACAATTTATCTTTTTCTAACTGCAAGACAGTTTCGCACATTACTTATACAATGCAGCAGATAAAGTTCTGGAAAGCATTAAGGTGATAACATGTAACAGGCCATGTTATGTCAAATAAATAAAAGCTAGGATAAAAGGCACTGTTAAAACTAAATTAGAATTAAGGCCACAGTAAAAATAAAATATGCAGTTACTTTTAAAAACAAGTAAAAGCTTCATTACTTTAATGGTATCCCTCCAGTTCCAGTTTTTTATTTCCATGCGGTTTGGTTTTTAACATCAAACAGAAAGAAGTGAATTTAAATGTTGATGCCTTTCCAGTTTTAGTTTTGCATACGAGTACAAACCTGAAAGAAATATCAGATGGCATTCTGATTCACAATACATGTGCTCAGGACTGAAAAATTAACTAAGGGGTTTGCAGAAGGATATACAAGTCAGGTTTATGACACCATCTGTTAGAGTCTACAGACTATAAACCACCAAGAACAGATGATGATCCAGAAACAAAGTTGAAGGAGGTAACGTTTAGGGGTTATTCTCCATTTCAGTGAAAATAACGCTAGCCAAGGTTTTAAGTTTAGTCATCTTCTTAGAGTTGTATGTTTCTTACACTAAGACAAAAAGACATAATGAGGCAATCAGAAGGGAAGAAAACCAGGGAATGTTAATCATCACCTTGTCTCTTTCCCTTAAAACTGTTGTTTTCGTTGTGCAAACATACAGTAAGTATTACATCCCAAATTCACCTAACAGTGTTTTTTACTCCTGTCACACCTTGCAACAAAAAATTTCATGAACATGTAAATTGTCTTATTTCGTCTGAGCCAACACTCATGTGTTTGTATGGTGTGAATAATGCATGCAGCCTTGTGCTCTACTCAATACGATAACTACAAAGCTTAGCTTTAGCCTGGCAGAGGGCAAGTAAAACCTGGCTGACCACCAGGACTTATGTTACACAGAGGAAAACCCTAAATAGTATCTGCCAAAAAATGCAAAATAAGATGTGTTGTCTCATTTTAAAGAAATTACTGTACCGGCATAATGTGATGACAAGTGCTTAATCAAGAATGTTCCCAAGTATCCTGTGTTGTTGTACAAAGTTAAGCACACACAGTAGCTATACACACAGTTACATTTTTATGTGAAATGCACACATAATATAATAGATTAAGGAGGCGGCTATTACCAAGGCAAAACACTGGATAAGAATTTTCAATTACTATCTACAGAGACAAGGCAAAAAAGGCTTAATTTATAACAATTTGCAACACAGCCCTCTGTAAACACTATTAAATAAACTGTTTAGCAAACCAAATCAAAGCAATTTAGATTGTAAATAGTAGCCATAAAAAACACTGATACTGGGCATCGTTTTGTCCACCATCTCTTCATGTGGTTCTTAAACGCCGCTGCTATGCCGAGCGTCATGCCCAGTTTGGCTGGGCATGACGCATTGTGAGGAGGCAAGCTGAATTGATTAGATCAACTGAATAAAAACTAATCAGCCTTTGATAAGGTGACACAATTAGAGAAACTGAAAAAAGGGCAAGAAAAAAATATGTATATTTATATATAGTGGTGTTTTGATGCCCAACAAATCTCCTCCAATATTCCTCAAAAACTAATTGAGTATCCATGAGGCAGAGTTTGCATGTCTCAGGAGAGGTGGAGGAAAAGATTATCCTAAAGAGAGAGCAGCAGTATCTGGCCATGCGAGGCTCCAGGTGTAATGCATACCTAATGAAAGGCTTGGAGAAGGTCAAACAGGCTGTGAAATGAAAGCTATTAAATTCCCACAAAGCTGTGGTCCAGCCATCCTCAGCTCCATCAAATACCTGTGTCAGGAAAATGTGCACAAATGCTTGAAATTATACACACATCCATTAACCTATACAGTCCATGTTGGAAGAAGGTCTGTGTGGAAGTAAAATATTATTTTTTAAACAATTCTGGTTAAATATAGGAAAAAAAGAGAGAAAAAAAACAACAACCACAGTAATACTGTATGGTCGTGGAAATATTATTTTAGATTATAAATGGGTTTTGGATCTTTACAGCATTTGGGATAAATCAATGCACAATAAATAGGTACCCAGTAGCTCAGCTGAAACCTAATTATCATACTACCCATGCATCATCACACATTGCTCAGAATCCTAGATATACTCAGAGCCTCTGGCGTAATAGGTTACTTTTGAAGGAGTTGTGTCATAAACATTTAATCTTCCAACACACTGCATGGCTGCATTTTCTCCTATATGTGTGACCAAAGGCACATGAATGTGTGGAACCTACATAAACATATATGTTCTTCTGTCATTAAACACAAAATGTTATGCAAAATTCCAAAAAATAAACGAACTAAAAAAAAAAAACGTCCAGCCATTTTTGAGGCAATACGTGTATGTTTTGTTGATATCTGGAAAACGAGTCGTTTCAAAAACCTCCCAATTATTGAGTCGCCATCGTCAGGCACTGCTGTGTTACCTAGCAACCCTGGCCTTGTCAAATCCTTCACCAACCCAAGCTGAGCTGCACTGTCTTCATTATTAGCAGAGGAGCACATTTGGTCAGCTAGTTTTTCTGTTGTAAACACTGTAAAATGGCTACTATTGCTCGCTCTAATGAGCATGTATCCATTCAAATTCTACCCATCACAATGAAGAAAACTGCATGGCTTTGTTTTATTTTAAACAGTGATCCTATTATCACAATAGAAAACGGAAATTATGGAAATGGCAAAGTTTCCTTAATTTCACCTAAATAAATAAATAAATAAAATTTATGCCTGCTTTAGAGTTAAAAATTAGAGTTAAGCTCTGAGGCACTCCAGGCTGGGATATGAATGGTGTAACATTTCAAACCACTGGTGGGTCTGTTTCCAATGTCCAATCCACATTGCTGAAGGAAATTGTAGTTTACAAAAGTGGCTTCATGCTTTTGAAACTCTCAAAAACTATCAACTGTACGGCAGGATTTACCAAACCATCTCGACTGAAGGACAGTTCTGTCCTTGCTACTTGTAATTCAACTTGAAATATCCCATTCAGAAGCTGCTTCTTTCATCCTCAATGGTTGTGCAGTAGGCTTTGCTCCTTCTGTGTCTAACTCAGGGCCAAAACAGACAGAATTGACCAGGTGAAATATATTTTGCATGAAATGTAACAAACAGTGTTTTGTATAGCCCATAGATGTATCCCAACTAATTCAGTGAAGCTCATAGGTCCCTTTAAGTGTGGTTGTCCACACAGCATCCTGAAATTTGCATGTAGGAAATGGTGGAAGAGTCATTATCCAGCCCACTGACCATGACCGTGTTACTCCAGTTTTTGTGGACACACGCTAAGGCTTGCAAATCAACCAACTCATGACATAAAACCTCTCTCGTAGCAGCACACGAAAATTACAGAGTGGCAGCTTCTAGGTGTAGAAATCTCCAATCCTGCTCATGAAAGAACCCCTTCTGGGCAAAAAATTATACTGTTAAAGTTATTTTGAAGGTTAGCAATTTGTCATGAAACTCTCTTTCAATGTGCCTGCATCAAATATAGGCTAGTTTATTTTGAAAAGCTCATATTATCACATATATTCTTAAGGGAAAAAATCCAATTCATGTTCAATTAAATCAGTTAAATTATGACAATTGCGAAGTCAATTTCAGGTTTAATTACTAACAATCAAATATAATTCCACTAACTTAACATAAGCTCACTTGGTAAAAACTTTTAATTTTAGGACACAGGCTACATCAAGTTATTGACGTTACTTGTATTTTGTTTGTAATGATCTCTGTTATTTAACAGTAGACCTCCAAAATGAGACTATAAAAGATTTTCTCATATAATCTATTGCCATAATGGTAAGAATCTGGAAGTCATTAAACTTAGCTTAAAGTGTTTAGCTTTCACATTCATTTTATATAATAACAGCCTACTACACCCACTACTGGCCATAAGACGGTAATTTTGGTAACAATGTTATCTGACAAGGCCACTTAAAGATCAATTAAGATTAGCATTGGATTATGTATTTTGGTGAATATTATGTGTCCATAGAAGATGCAATGTAATACATGCAAAATGGCTTGTCCAATATTCAGAAACATTTTCAATCATTGACAAGTTGAGCAACAGATGTGTAAGCAGAGTTTACCTCTTCATCTTTAACTGGAGATTCAATTATGATCCCAGCCAGAGGATTTCTAATCTACCTTTCTATTGTGGTATGAATTTTTATAAGCCTTTTAACCTGACATTCAGTGCAGTGGCCTCATCATTTGGAATACATAATCGTATATCTTCACTTCCTTTGACTGTCACCACATCTCTCCTTCATCGTCCCTGTCTCATGTCAGTCCAGTTCATGCTCTACTGGGCAAAAGCAAGGCAACTAAACCCACTCTGAGAGTGAGTGAGTGTGTGTATGTCCATTTTCCAGTGCTTGTGCATTTTTGTGTGTGCTAGAGTGACAATAGGTGACAGTGAGAAATGGTCCTGACTTCAAAGTGAACGTGCAGCTGTTTGGTGTGTGCTTTGGAGTGTGTGCTGCTGGTAGATGGGTTGGCATTGTGTATGTGAGAGAATGATTCAGTGTGTGTTCTCACACAACGATGGTGGCAGTTCAGAGTGGATGCACAGCACTCGGTTCCATCCTGATGCCCCTGTCACTTCTTGGCCTTGTTCCCTTCTCTCAACCTTTCTTAGGACCCACCAGGAGATGCCAGTTGAAGGTAGGGGGAGAAACTAGTCTCTCATACACAAGGGGCATCTACCCTCCCTTGGGCACGGATATCACCTCAGTGCCGTGGGATCGTAGAATCTCAACATCAAAGCCACAAGTTTGAGAAAGTTGAACTTTTTATATGGCCAAGACATTGACAAGAAGATTTAGGAATAACTTTTTTGCTTTCAAAATATTTTGTTCAGATAAACCTTGACAAAATGTAGATGTCAAAGTTACATGCAACAAATAGGAGGGAAACAGTAACACAAATCTATATTTCAAAACAGGTTACTTACACTGATCAAACCTAAACTGGGTTCTTCTGGATTTAAAAGAGATTCTTTAAAATACATTTTGTGAATGATAAAGCATTTACACTATTTGGGAAAATAGATAATTTGTTGGATACTTTTTGACATTAAGATTACCAAAGAAGAAGGCAATAACAAATATGTTAAATAACAAATATATTAGAACAGCAAGAAATTAGACAATCACAGAATCAGAATGAATCAGCATTTCATACTTTACCATACCCTATTATCTATATTTTTGTCATCTATTCTTACCCCATTATGACCATTTGAGTGCACAACATTGACCTGGTTGGGTTTTTATTATTTGTTTTATTTCCACAAATCATGATAACAACAACTGGCTCCACAGTTGAATAGTTGATAGCACTGTTGCCCTAAAGCAGGCCCAGGATTTGAATCTCTACCTTTGGTGTTTCTGAATGAAGTTTGGAGGCTCTGTTCTTCACATATATGTACTGGTCCATAGGGACCCTGGTCATTTCTTTTTCATCTGTATGTCTAACACTTGTGGAAACTGGTGTGTAATATCAGAAAACTTAACATGCCTGCGCCAGTTCTTGATTAGGACCATTTAAGTGATTATTTGGGGTCGTAAAATCAAACTAACAAGTGCCATTTTCATGTAAATAAACTCAAAAAATTAGGCTGGTGTTAGATGTAAATCTTTCTATTTTTATTTTTTGGGTGAACATTATCTAACCTTGGCTGTAGTGTATGTAAGTGGATTTGAAACTGTCTCCAGGGGAGCCAAGTGGTCACCTTACCCGGATCCAAGAAGCTGGTAGCAGTTAATTATGGCTTTTCAGTTTAATTAGCATTAGTTTGGCATGCCACAATAATGAGCATAGTAAAGAAATGGATAGCTATGATGACAGTGACAGCTATTGGTGAAGCAGAATTAATGAAAGCAATAGAGGATTCGAGGAGAGATAGAGCAATGGATCTGCCAATTAGCTTTTCCTTCTAAAAGGTTATTTGACAGAACCTTAGATGTCTCTGAAATACAAAGGTTTGAGCAGAAAAATCCCCTCCAGACTTAAAAAAAAAATGTATCAAGTTTTTCAGGTATCTTCTTGTGACTTGCTAAAGTTTACACTTTTCTTAGCAGGCAGGTGCATGACTGGGTATTTATAGAGGGGTAATTGTATGATTATAAAACCAGCAAGGATGCAAAGTTTACAAAAAGCATTTTTGCCCTTATCTTTTTATGTTATCTGAACTACCACCAAGTTTGAACTAAAATTAAAATCCACAGACATTCCGGAATGCAATAAACATTGAGGGCAACTGATTTGTACCTACTGAACTTCTGATTCCATTAATGCATCCTGTCAAAAGAGAAGATGCATTTGTCCAAGTCTGGAGGCAGAGGTGACTACCATCTTTTCTACTCTTGATGTAGGATCAATACTTATGAGTGTTTGAAATTGACAGAACCTAAGTAGGAAGCAATGAGAACGCTTAAGGGGAAAATGATTTCTGAATCCAAAACTCAGTGCCAATCACAAAAAGAAATAATTTCAAATGATGACTTTCAACAATAAAGGATTAAACAAATTAATGTGTAATTAACTTGAAATAAAATCTATTGTACGCTAAAGCCTGATGGTTAGATTTTGTGGATGACATAGGAACTAGAGTAATAGAGAAATAAAAAGGCAAAAAAGCTATCACAACCAACCGGAGATCAAGATATGCAATAAAATTATGAATGTAAAGATATTGTAAAATTATAGTCACTTTTTCCAAATAGATACTGATAAGACTGGGTATAATTTGCGATACTCTCAATATGCATGACAACTGTGATGACAATCATTTTGACAAATATGGTCTCCAATCTGTCTAGCAGTCATGCACTACAGGCATCTTGACATGCTAGTTAACCACTTACAAATTGACAGCTGACAGAGCAACATTAGGGGAGGAAACATATCCACAACATGGCTGGAGGATCTCTGGTATATTGGTTCTCAGTAGGAGAGCCGCTGTCTTACTTGGAGGGAATAAAGTGTGGATGGAAGTTGGAGAAAAACTAACTCGCCATATCAGCCTTGTGATGTAAGCAAAATCAGTGAGACATGAATTTATTGAGTTTGGATGTGTAAATTACAAAAAAGAAAAAACAAATTTTTTTTCAAGAATTACAAATAAACTGCAATTTATTAACACTAGTTAGGTTAACAATGTGTACAATGAGGACCTGCAACTCCAGTCCTCCAGGGACGATGTCCTGCAAATTGAGTCAGGCTCTGAAACGCCTGAATCAAAAGACTTACTTACCTCCTCAGCCTACTTTACAAAATCCTGGTCATTAAACATTCTTTTGATTCCCTTGTGTTGTGTCTACAGGTTGCAGGACACTGGCCTTCGAGGACAGGAATTATAGGGTCATAATAAAACTCTATAATTCAATTATAAAACTCTATAATTCAATTATAGAGTTTTATTATAATTTATTATGTTGGAGTCAAAAACTCCATTTCATGCAGTTGAATATCCAGTTTTAAACAAAGTAAATATTTATGTGAATATGTGAAAGCAGGTACTAAACATCCCTTAGATGGGCATGAATTGATGTTAGGTTGGTACCAAATGACCTGCACTGGTTAGTTTATCTTCCAATCACAATATTTGAAATGGCAAAGGGCAAAATGGCTGACAGCCTTCTGACATTACAAACTAAATAACATTAAATTGTTTTCTTAATGTAAAAGCAAATAAATCTTTTTATACACCTAGTCTTCTACATGAGCCCTTTTCCCTCTACTTACTGACAGAATGTGACTTCCAATGTGAGTGGTAAAAGGTGAAAAGCAAGGCAATGTTGAAAACTAGGCAGTGATGTGGGTCAAAACCTTCCTTTCAAATGCTTAGTTAGCCACACATTAACATAAGCATGCACATCTCGGCATAAGCAGACCAAGACAGTTTAGTTGACAGGTGAACCTCCAGTTTTGCAAGATGGAGTAAGGTCTTACTGGAAGACTGTAAATCTGGTACAAATTTCACTTAGGGCTCAAACACACAAATGATTTACAGTTGGTGGAATAGAAACAATCACATGTCTTTACAAAAACCCACAAACTTGTTCAGAGTCAAACATGTGTGACATTGATGACATTTTTAAAATAAATGATTGGTATTTGTCAAGTATGAGTGCTATCAAAGAAGCAGGCACACACTCCTGCTGATTTTCTCTCCTGTAATATTGATTGCCTTCTTGCTCTTGCCCCGGTGTTCTCGCTAACAGCTCCTCTCACCGATCTATAGAGTAAATAAAGGCAATACTGATGGAGGAAGAGGAAAGTGAGTGTGTGTGGATGAGAGAGGAAGATAGTAAAACGGAGAGAGAGAGAGAGAGAGCATGCAATTCTGTTTTTTTCCTCAGAGCCGTGAGGTGATTTCAAGGTTGATTGGAACAACAAACTATCTGGAGGAACACTTTTAAAGTGGAACGGCTTGCTGTCCTTCCCCACAACCATTTTCCCTCCAGCACAAAGTGTGTGTGTGGGTGGCAGACAGATATTTCTTTGTGTTTTGGTCTTTCTTTCTATATATTCTGAAAGATTAATTGTTTATGCTATTGCCTTTGATTCTATAGTGAAATATGTTTAACCTTGGATATGACGAAGTATTTATTTTATATATAAAAGCCTTTCACAAGACGGTTTGAACACAGAACACTTCCATTATAATTCACAAAATTTAATTGGCCTTTTGTCAAAAGCCCTGCAGACTGTGCCAGGAGGCTTAATGCATCAAGTTTCTGTCATTCATGTGAGGAGCTTGTTCAAATATGTTTTAGTAAGTCTTTATATAAAGACTTAATAAGTTTAGCCCATATTTTTTAGGTCTGCCATAAAAATGCAAAATTTTTTACTTAAATAAAAAAGTGGAAACTACATTCTGAGGACTCCTTCTAGGAGGATGCAGCAATATTTCTGGAGCTTTGGTGCAGTCAACACATATGAGCATGTTCATCCCGAACAATTTGTGAAAGCAACTAGGTTAAAACACCCAAGTATATTCCATAGGCACAATATACGCACCTCTACGTTGAATAATTTTTTAGCTTAAATTGCAGAACTACCCATATGACAAAAATAAAACCACTGTGTCCATTGATATTGACGCTTCAAGTGTGCACAGATGTTTCATTTTACAGAATTTTACAAAAATGCTTAAATAATAGAAAAATAGATCAATAGTTGGTCCAGTAAAATGCTGACAAAAGCAATTCCTTCTAAAACGTTTTTGTGACCCGGAAGTCTCTGGACAAATGAATTAATGATTCATGCAGGTACATGTTTGTGTACTGTTGCCTGTAACCTCAATTTTGAGCTCCATGATCCATTCACCATTCATCATAGTTCATTTCTACCTCAGGTATCTCATATGTATTCATTTTCTGTTTTTTCTTGCTCGACTTTCTTTCATTTATTCTTTATCCTCGATGTGACCTGACACTTTTTTTTGCACTCACTCACTCCCCAGTCTTGGAATATATGATCATCCTGAAACCATTTCTCTCCTTGTCATTCTAAGAATTTATTACCATCTATTCTTGACTGCTTTGCTTTCCACCTCTCTTTATTTGTCATCTTCTCATTCATCTTCTACTCTTCCCATCTTTATCTCTTCTTCCTTGTCCATGTTTCCTTATATCTAGGTTTCACAACGTTCCTCTCACTTCTTGCATTGCTTCCTTGCCCTCGTCACGTTTTCTCGGTGGTAGAAGGGATAACGGTGCTAAATGTACTGGTCTCAATGTCCCTCTCACTCACACACACACACGCGCCCACACACGCCGCCACTTTACCCTTGAGCTAGCACCAACACAAGAAACCAATTTTCAATTTACAGTGTAGTGGGAAAAAGTCTCTGCCCCCACCAAGCACCATCTCCCTCTGCAATCTTGAGGGAAAATGTGGGATGTTTGTGAATTTGTGCCCATCTTGGTGTACGTGCTTATGCATTTTGAGGGGAAAATGACAGAGACCTGCAATCTTATAAGAAAGGCCAAAGGTAGCAGGTTAGCAGGGTCAAGTAGGCATCTAAAGGTTAATGGGATCATCTCTGTGATTGCCAACAGTTTCCAGTATGAGCAAAATCTCTTACTTTCAAGGTTGGAGTGGTGCCAATTGGAACCCTTGGCAGTGCCCACCAGTGTCCATTCTCTCACCAGGCTCTTGTTTCAGGGCCGGTAAAGAATGCCAGTGGTTTAGTTGGGTAATGGATCTGAAGGGGTTTCTTGGCACAAAGCCCAATCCAGTAAGATAATCCAACAATTGGCCTGCACCGGCATAAGGTGCTCCTGAATCTTCTACGACCGGGAAGAATGGAGTGCTGGGCATGTGCTCAAACATCCCAGAGGCAGAGGGGGATATAACCCAAGTACAAAATCCTTCAACATGTGTACATGTCATATTACAGGACTGATAAAAAAAAGGAAAAACACAGATAAAAACTATATACGTTATATACAGAAGTGAAGACAAGCTGAGAGGTACTTACATATTGTGCAAAACACACCAGCCACAGTGAGGATCACCCGATCCAAGACATTCACTGCAGGTGGAGTACTGTCCACAAGCTTCCACCGGCACTCTTGACAGCTGGGGAAAAACAACCAAAAAAGAATTAAAATCAACAAACACATTCAAAGTAGCTCTAAGGAATTTTTTTGGTTAGGACTTCACAATATTAGAGAACATATTTAATGCTGGAAAAACTTTGTGTTGCTCCGAAAATGAAGCTCTTAAAGGCAGCCACATAACCACAAGACTGGACCTCAATGAACAAAATGCCTTTAAAGGCCATGTCTCCTCTTAAACCACAAACTTGCCTGTTTAAACTTTGCAAGCCGACCTCAAACAGGGAATATTAAAAAGATGAAAACGTCTGTGGATGGTTCTCAAATGAAGTTTACAAAAACAAAAGTCTGTTCCTGACCATTGGGATAATTTGTAAAGACATGTTTCAGCTTCCCTTTAAGCTATAACCTAAAATATTTGATAATAGGATCAATAGATGGTTTCTTCTGGTGTCTTCAAATTACTTTTTCAGTCACTTGTAATTTTTTTTGTGTTTTTTGCTCCTGTTTATTTTTGCATTTGCAGCTAAACTTTCAACTTCATTAAGATCCAACTGAGCATAATGTAAGTAATTTTAGCTTCTATCTCCAGTCTTAATATGTGTACAAATCTAAAACAGTGTAAACTTTACTATCCAAAAAAAAGCATGCAAATTATTTTGCAAGACATTTTTAACTAAAAATATTAGTGCATGACAGTTTTCATCTTTCTCCAATCCAGCAACTCCATATGGTAGAACTGGGTCACTAGGGATTAGCAGTCCATCTAAGATGATATATGGGCCTGCCAATTCAAACTGGCATTGACTGGCACTGATTGTCATGGACCTTAAGTGGTTCAGCACAAGGGGCAAAAGTGAGGTGGATCTCAGCTGTCCCTTCCTCTCATCACCATGACAACAACAGGCTACTAGCACTTTTGATTAAAGAGCCATCATTGGTGGATGACCGCTGTCACTCATGCTGCTCCCCGGCAGCCAGAAGAGAGACGAGATCCCCAGTGCTGGACTGATAAGATCAGGGTAAGGGGTTGATAAAGTGTCTCCTCTTACTAAGGTAGATATGACGTCAGTCTGAATAACAGGGGGTGAGGTTGACCCCCTAAAACAAGGGTCGGCAACTCCAGGCCTGGAGGGCCTGTGTCCTGCAACTTTTGTATCTCTACTTCATTAGCTGGACTCTGAAGAACTTGACTGCACTTAAGAGGTGAGTCAGCTGTTGGATTCAAGTGTGTTGGACCAGGGAGACATCTAAGAGTTGCAGGACACCGGCCCTCGAGGCCTGGAGTTGTCCACCCCTGCCCTAAAAGAACCTCAATTAACAGCTTTGGGGGGGAAAGCAGGCTAAAGGATTTGCCGGGTTACGTGAAATACATGAAATACAGTTACAATGTAATCTTGTTTCAGGATTTCAAACTGACTTTAGAACATACTTTATATTTTAATAATTTTAGAAAACTCACGTAAATATTCTAAAATAAATAAGGAACCTTGTGGTCTCCCTCTTTAGAGTGTACATAAAAAGTACAAGGTATTCTTGGATTTGTTTTCAAAGGCTAATATGACATTCAAATTCACACAGTTGTAACTGTGTCAATTAAACTTTGTTCTGATCATCGGCGATCATCTTTCTTGTGACTGTTTTCTGTGATGGCGGTCGTATTTAACAAAAGAAGCTGCCTTTCTACTAAATTTATGTAAAGATTAATGCCTAAAACTAGAATGCAGCCACCAGATTATGTGCAACTAATAAATAGCTTCTGCTTTGAAAGATAATGTTGAACTGCCAACACATCTACCATACTTTCAAACGTGGGGGGAAATGCATTGAGTCTCACTCCCAGATAGATATGTGAGGACACTTTTAATAAACTACAGGGAGGCTCATTAGTGACTTGGTCACTTTCCATTTTCATGCTAACCAATATTACCAACTCTGTAACTATCTTGAAGGGAAAGTTAATTTAATGTGTACATGTATATGAAAAATATCAGAAACCTCAACTAAATATGACATTAGTATTATGAACTGAAAACCCCTCACTATGTTGCTCCTTCTCTTGACTCACTACGGTGGTGTGTTTACCAAGTCTCAGCAGGGTGCTATAAATAGCGTATAAACATGTATACACACACACACGCACACACAATGGATTCACACATAGCTGAATGAGTTTAAAAGGATGTGTATCTCCTTGTCAAAGTCAAGAGGAATTGTACATGTTATAACAGATTAGAGACAACAGAGGTGCATCTGTGTGTAAAGCTTGTGTGTGCGCTTTGGGGGGAAAAATAGCAAGCATTCTGTGCTCTTCCTGCTGTGTTGAGGCATATTTGCATTAGGTAGATAAAGGGAATGAGTTTGAGATGGAATCAGGAAGATAGAGGAGCAATGTTGTGCGCACATGATCAAACTCAACACTGATCCCCACTGCACAATGCGTCTCACAAGATGGATTTCCTCTCTTCCCGTCACCCTTCCTCAGCTCTGCTCTGCTCTTCCTCCTAACATTTAGAACTGCTTCAGTACACTGCCAGTGAAATAACCTTTTAGTTGTTGAAGAGAAAGGCCACTGTGATGGCCTGTGGATGGTGCAAAATCCTTTTTTGACACTGGTTGGAAATACCATTTCCTCACGTATGTGCATGTGTGTAAGGTTTGAAACCATGTAATAAACATTGTGATAAAACTGTAAAAATTCATATTACTACCTCTGCACACTTTACAGTGTATAATCTAGCATTAATTGTCTACCTCCTTACAAATTTAACATCTATGCATTTAGATCATACATAAATGTTTAAAGTAAAGCAAATTTTCGAAACTAATTGGATGTATAGCTTTTAGATTATTTTCTAAGTTGTCTTAGGTATGATAAATGTGTTTTTGGCATTAAAGATAGACTTTTCCATTATTAGGTTTGGCCTCGAATGCATGAATCAATCTTTTCCTCATTTCTTTCTTATAATGGAATCATGCACATTCTCCTCAACTGAGGCAAGCTGGTCTGTGGTGCTTTAGAGTTTGTTCTGTGTTTCTTTATGAGCTCCTGGTTGAAGTGCCAATTTTCTCCAAGTCATTTTGGTAGGTCAGTCAATCCGAGGGAGTTTCACCACTGTTCCACGCTCTCTCAGCTTCTGGACAATGACTCACTACTGGAGTCTTATTAGCTTTCCAATCCTTTGCAGAGTGAACAACGTCAATGACTTTGTTTCTTTAGATTAGAGAATGATGCGTTTCTTTTTGCAATATTTCAGCCTACTTCGTAATGTTAGACAATCTGGGACAGAGGTGTGTAACACATTATTCAAGCCTGCAAAATGCAAGTGAAATTGAAAAAATTTGTTTAGGGAATTCATGATTTAACAAGGGGGGCAGTAATATTTTCATGAAAGACGACATTGTTTGGAAAGCTAATTTCTCCTAATAAATGAAATTGTTATTTTAAGACTACTTTTATTTTTGGTCTCCTTAACAATATTATAATAGAAATATTTTGGATGCTCTGAAAGACTGAAGGGCAACAAAGACAAGCAAAAAAGCAAAAGCAATACATTTAAGGGGACTGGTATAAAAATATAGAAATAAGACTGACTGTAGAATGGAAAATAGTTTCATGACTATTGAAGCAGTAGATGCCTGCATCAGGGGATATGGTTTTGTTCACAGAGAACACACTCAAGCAAACACACACCATATTCAGAGTCTGGCAGAAGTGATGGCTGCCAATAGGAGCCCTCTGTTCCAGAGCATAGATCCTGATATCATTCATTCTCCCTCTGTTTCTGTCTGCCTGTCTCCGTCACTCAGATGCTCTGAGGTGTGTAACATCATACATTCATCATCTCTCCAGAGCTCTCCTTTGCCGTCTAATACACACACACACTCACACTTTAGTGGGCAACACTTTTGTCTCCACTTTTATCACAAAATTGAGGGATTTGGTGGCTAAACGACCCAATGCACCCCTTGTCCCTCTCATCTCGATATCACATTCATTTTATGCTATCTTCTTCGTGGGCTTAACCAGTGAGTCGACCATTACAGCTCACCATCTCTTCACTGTGACTCTGCTATCATATCAGCAGGGATGAACACAAAGGATGGGCTGCACGGCATTTATAATTCCCTCCTGTTTCAGGTGAGTAAATGACAGCCATTACACTCAGCACTTTCCCACCTTTCACAATAGGTAGAGATGGATGCTGCTGAATACAATCATGCTTTTAAAAGGAGTAGAGATCACAGACGTAGTTGATGCCTTAATGCGAGGTGAGAGAGATGGGAGACACTTTTGATCATTTGCTACAGCGGCACAATGGTGTCAAATTACATATACAATATGCATATATGTGTGTGCCTTGACACATGGCAGATGAAAATCAGAGAAATAGAAGGTGTATTTGAGACATATACCAAGAAATTTCTTCTTGAATGTGATTTACACTGCCCGTTTTTCTTTCTCTCCTATTACCAACCATCTTCTCTTCTCTTTACATAATGCCACAAGCATTCAACTCAGCCTAGACTGAGAACTGATGATTTATTAAATCTGCAGAGACTTTTTATTATCAACTAATTCCTCTGCCTCATCTCTATTCCTCTCTTTATCTGGCTATTTTCTTTCCTCCCTTGACTTGTAATTAAAGAGAGATTCTACCTGCAGCACCCTCCACATGCACAGAGAGGGGGAAATTACACTGATAGTCCAATCCTGATTTACAGCCTGTGGGGTCCACTGAACTCCTCTTATCTTTTCTCTTCCACCCTTAGGCTAACTTCATCTTTTTCTCCTTCCCCGTTGTGAGTTTGTTCATTATTTTAGCTCAGTGTCTGCAATGCAGCCACTCTGTCGGCTGGGAAGTAGAGATTTGTGAGACAAAAACTGGTTAAAAGTAAATTGGTTTAGCAAGTGGATAATTGTCAGTTTGACCACAACATTCTTCAGTGTGGATGGTTTTACCAAGTGAAAATACTTGGTTTTAGTAATTTAGATCAGTTAGAACACTAAGTGTTATAAATATAAAGGCAAAAAAAGCACAGAAGGTGAAAGATTAAACTGAATTATCAGTGAGGGAATGACTGATCATTCAGGCTTCAAGAGACTGTTGGTGGCCTGACAGTGATGTTTTGGCAAACTGATAAGAGGAAAGCTTAGCTTGTTATAGCAAAGAACCATCATTTAATTTTATTGTTTTGAGCTTTCCGTCACACAAAAGGTTGGACTTGGAAATGTTAGTATACCTTTTTTACCATTCAACTTGACTGCTGGGTCAAATCGACCCGAACAGTATATCTATGTAAAAAGTAGACGCAGAGGGAGTTACAAATGTGTAAAATGAATAAATTTTAAATTTATATATAGAGTGTACCTATTAAGACAAATAGGAAAAGTTTCATGCAAAAAAAATACTTTCAAGTATTTTAAAGATTTTTTTTTAAACTTTAAAACGGGTCAATTTGACCAGCAACATAACAGGAGGGCTAATCAAGGCTAATCATAGATCTTTGTTGCAAACATTTCTATTGGGATGCGAGAGGTTTACACTGCTGGAGATCAGAAATTATCAACAAAACTTTGACCAGCGCTTGTCAATGGCACACTCGCATTTTGTCAGTTAGTAACAATGCTATTTTCACATTTATGACAAAATCAGCAACCTTAAGAGAACACATTATTTTCACACCTAGGAAGCCATTAATGATAATTACATTTTACTGACCTGCCATTATGACAACGCAGATAGTACAATCCTGATGTAACCTGTACAACCAGTAAACTTGTAGCTTCTTACTCTGCATTTCACACATATTGTAGCAGATTTAATATTCTAAAAATCAAGTGGGAAGGCTGATTTTAGGTAGGATTATAAAGGCTTTGCTAGAGTCATTTTGAAAAACATAAATATCCCCATCTGCAGTCAGAATGTCAGCCTGGCTTATATTGTAAAAGTTAGTACTCCATGAAACATTAATGAAACAAATGGTAAGGAATTGCAAGAATGTTACTGGATATTGTGATGCCAAACAGACTGCAATTAAACCACATTTTCCCAACTTCTCTCTTCATTATCAATATATTCTAAAAGGTCTGTTTTGCAAGCTCTTTAGGTTATGTCCTGTACTAACATTAGTAATTGTGTGCTTTTTTAAAATCATAGTTACTTACTGGATAGAAAACCAATTTCATCAGTTTTATCATCCCTTTTTTTGTTGAATCTCTCTCTTCTTTTGTCTTGCTCTCGTTTCACCTCCCTCCTCTCCACCTGGATAAAGGCTAAGATTGACGTAGGAACCAAATGAAGCAAGGGACACATCAACCACTCAATGTCTCGTCACAGCTGAGGCACCGCTCAATCAGTTAACACCCAATTGACATTGTTACATCATAAATTCAGCTAACAGTGCGGCCCAGTGGCTGCAAGTGTAATATTGTTTTCATTTGACGTTCCAGAGGTTAAATGACGGAGCCATCAATTGCTCTGTCATCCTCAGCCGTGCAAGATAAATGACTTGGAAATAATCAATCATTTTCTCTCATTTTGTTCTTCCAGAGATTCTGAGCTTCTCTTACCCAAAGAAAAAATGCAGTTAAACAAGCAAGAGGCAGCTTACAAATCATAATTTCAAAGGCATCCTGCTATTTTTTCCAACTGATTGATATTCCAATGCTTAGTAGTGCAACCTCAGCATGCATCATACATATATGCAATGTTGTTTGAATGTGTTTTTATTAAAATGTCAGTTATCAGTGCACAAGTCAAGCCGAGCAGATCACTGCAAAGATTTATATTTAGCACCAAAAAAAAAATTGTTGGACGTATAGCAATTAATTTTGTGCAGCCTGCAGAGATCCAACCTGACCAGACTAGCAGCTTGGACTGTAACTAGGAACTAAGATCCTGTCCAAAGATGTTTAACATTGTCCTACATAAATGACAAATTGTATAACACGTCCATCTGTTACACTGAATAATGGGTTTGCAGAAAACAGATAACCGAGCAAATGAAGGGTCAAGCCCCATCACATCAAGATCTTTTTCAACCACTTTGTTGACATTTTTTCAAATGGATGTCAAGCAAAAACTGCTGCAGCCTATCATCTCTGTGCAGCTGCTTTGTCAGACCACAAGCCTCCAGCTAATCTCTGACACAACATAATATGCACATCTGAACACCTTTTTAATTCTCAGCCACACAGTCAAGGGTTGGAAAAGTCAGATACTGAAGGATGGGGCAAATATTTTTGCTGATACAAATTAAAAGATCTTGGTACAAAACATTTTGCCTGAGATGTGAGGATGTGATATTTCCACAAATTGGCTTATCGTATTTCCCTCAGGGGTGGAAAAAAAGGATTTGACTTTGAACGATCTCACCCCGCTGTAGTACACATTTTCAATAATTCACACTTACAGATCAGCATTTGCTACACTGAATATAAATATTTCATCACCCTGAATGTGACAGTGGCAACAAATTCTTTAGCTGAATGTAAAGTCGTACAATTGTCAAAATAAATTACAGAGAGACTGAGGCAACGTCCGGACAAGTCACATAAAATCTAAGCACTGACTCAGTTGAGTCAGGTTAAGTTTGAGGAAGGATAAGTTTGAGGACTTGCTGGTTGCTGCAGGGCAACAGCATGGCTTAGTGAACACTAAAGGATGGATTCAACGACTAAGACTCAACAAACAGCTTGCATAACTTCCAAATGCTCTCAAACTCATGTCTCAGCACAGCTAGCTGCTGAATAATGTGGTCAGCAGTCAAATTTATATTCATTTTAAGGAAACGCAGGATGTGTAATTTTACAAAATTTTCATAACCCTTTCCTACATTTTGTTATTTTTCATTCATAAAGTAGAGCAAACCTGAAGTGAAAATAAAGTCACAGATGGCAACAGACCGAATCCTTCAGCAATTAAAAGTCAACACTTTGTAAAATTGTCTTTAGCTGCACTTACTGATGCAAACATTTTCAGAATACGTCCAACAAGTTTAAACATGGAGAGTAGTTCTTCTAAAATTAGCTCAGAAATAAATATTTCTTGATTTTGACTAAGCCATTCTAATAAATAAATATGATCTAAACCTGTCCCCTGGAGGTCCGACTTTACCAAACATTTACCAGCAAATCCAGAGCATGATGGCCACCCCCATGTGAATGATTAATATAAGTGCATGTTTTTGGAATTTCATTGGTGAAAATTTTGTAATTATCAAGTGTAATTTTCCCTCCGTTTTGTGCTGGTATAACATGAGGTGAGCAACTCTAGTCCCTATAGACCTGAATGTGTTGTTCCCCTGAGTTAACACATTTGAATCTATTAAACTGCTCATTAGCAGGACGCTGCATAACTTGATGAAATCCCAAGCAGGACATCAGCTCTTGAGGATCTAGCCTGACATCATCTGGTTGATTTCATTAGAATAAAAAAGCAAAACAAAAAATCAAGTTTGGAGTTAGAAAGTGACCAAATGTGAAAAAATTAAGAGATATAAATATTTAGGCTGTGTTAAAAAAAAAAATCAATATTTTCCAAGAAACATTTTACATTTATTTGTGCCTAAAGTGATATGTGGATTTTATAGTTGTTTATTTGCAACATTGATGGGAAAAAAAGTGTTTCATAATTATAAATGTTACATCTCAGAGTCTGTTCCTATTTATATCATTCGACTGTTGAAAAACAACAATAGAGTACCAGAGGAATTAGTAAGTGATTTCTATGCATATTATGTTTGTGTTTTTTTTTTATTTTTATGGATGTTGAGCTGATGATGTAATATTGTCTTTTACCAGGATGAGGCTGACACTTGAAACAGAGCAGACATCACTTGAACACAGTAGGGAGGTTTGGTACCAGCACATATTAACAGTGGGACTGACCTGCCCTCATCACTCAAACAGCAACCTAAACATCCCAAATCACAGGCTGCTCCAACATTTAAGTTGTTTTATGCCTGAACATCTATTTAACCCACTAACAGAAAAAAATCAGACATGCCTGTATGTGTGTGAATATTAGGAGGGATGAGGCAGTGGGAAAAAAAATCTCATTAGAGGACCACCGATCACTGGATTAATAAGGAAGCAGGAGTGACAGATCACTCCGTTAAGGAGCATTGGGGGATGGCATATGATAAAAATGAAAATGGGTCGTCGGAAAGAGAGATAGATACAGAATAAGGTTTAAAAAATGTAAGAAATGCCAGGCAAGAAAACAAATTACAATGGCTCCTCATTATCTTGACAAATTCTTCATGAAAATAGGTTGGAGTTGGAAAACTCAATAATCCTCAATGAACAATAAGCCTAACAAAGACAATATAAATATAGAAAGTGGGTATAAAAACAGAGGAACAAAACAGTGAATATGAAAGGGATTTTTATTTTTTTTTACAATCAATACAGTGAATGAATATGCTTGGCTCTTAAAAGAGTTTATATTGTCTGACAGTCTATTGCGATGATGGCATGATTAAAACTGAATTTCTGAAACTGAAAAGATTGCATTCTTTTGGCATCACTAAACCTCAAGATAGGGTTAGTAATGGTTGTATTCATAGTAATTGCTTCGTAAGAGGTCTTTATTATAGTCAAGAAAGCTATGCATTCCAGAGAGCTTCTTTGTATAAAACCACAAAAGCAAATTCCACATTTTAGCAGATTTGTCAAATGTCCCAATATTTTTTCTAATTCTGAAAATCATTTAATCCTGTTTTAGGAGACACAGATTATCTCGGAGCCAAATGACCTCCAAAATCCCTGTCTAAGTGACTAACTTTCTCTGTTCAGTGGAGGACAAACACCCGCTAGGATCCATCATCACCAAGCAGAAAGGGAGCATTTCTGGGCTAAAACAGCATGTGAAGAGCTTTATCGATCAACTATGTTCTCAGCTGCCTGTTCGGGGCACCCTTGCCACTCTCCTTCTGACCTCTGTCTGTATTTCTCCCTCGTTCTAAGAATCACACTCTCTCAGTGAGCGTCTCGGTCCCAGGCCCCAGAAACAGCAGGTGGCCTTTAGCCATCGACCAATTCAGGCTGCTTTAATAGCATCCATCACTGCTGGGAATTGGGAGTATGCATTTGTGTACTGGATGTTATTCTAAACCGGCACAATCATGAAGCGAGTGGTACCTCACTCGATACTGGAGCTTGCTAAGATGACCATCCGCATGCCCTCTGAAATTGGCAGTCACTGTGAGGTTAGCAGAAAGCAAACAACGGCAATTCAAATTGACATTTATTGCTGAAGAGGTCAAACAGTAATTGAAATCAATAAAGTAATAGAATCCCACCTTTTATAAGGACAAAGGAAATTAATATGACACCGGACTTTCTGGGAATTATTTCTTTATGATTCAAAAGCATTAAATGTAGTTTAAGATGATTGTTAGAAAACCACATAAATCATTTTACAAGGTTTTGAACATTAACTGTGTGTTTCTGGTTATAACAGCAGCTCTGCAAAACATGTTTATGCCATTTTATTTCAAATTTCTCTTATTTTTCTGATCTATGCATCTAATGGAGTTGTACAAACACCACACCTGGCATACTATACAATGCAACATCTGCTAGGAGTTTTACGAGTGTAAAACTCCTAGCAGATGTTGCCGTGTGCAGCCTGTAAGCAAATACATTGTAAAGTTTAAAAAACCCTAACAGGTGAATATTACTGATTCTCTCTGAGTCAGAAAAACACTGAAATCTGTTTAGAAACTTGCCAAGTTTGAGTGTATGTTTGAATTATTTTGCATTTCCAAAACTATTTGGGATCTAACCTGAGGCATGAACTTGAAGATGAAACTATTTCATTTCAAGGGATCTGTGAAGGAAAATAGTAAGAATGTTCTAGCTGCGTGTCTATATCTCAAAGGAGGTAATTTGCACTGACTCCTGATAGCGATTAAAGACATGTTGGAACTAAATTGCTTTTAATAGAAGAGTCACAGCAGGCAGAAAGAGATATTAACACATTATTCATGTTTCTGAATCAAAAGGATAAATCCTCAATAATGACCAACCCTGGCAATTCTTGTACTAATTCATATATTGCTCTTCAAAGCACTAAATATCAAGTGATACTAAACAAAATTTTTCGAAAACTTAATTCAGGTACCTAAATTTATTAACCTTAAAAACATTACATTTATTAAATCACACAAGTACAATCAATCAGTCAAAGAATACAAACAAGTGGTCCTCACTCAATCTTTTTATGCTCTTCAAACTCCTCAGGCACTGATTAAGATTGTTTGTACACTGGATTTGGGTTTTGTATTTTTGTGTGTTTTTTGGCTTTATTAACTACTTTAGTCTGTTTGGCAATTCTCAATTGTTTTGCCTAAACTTTTAGAGGAGCTCAAACTTACAACTGAGCAAATTGATTAATTACTAAAAAGCCTTCATATGTTGTAACCCACTTAGTTGTCCCCCCCCCCACCCCCCCACCCCTGAGTATGAGCTGTATAACTGCAATATTGAATTTGTAAACACCATTGGCTGTAACAATGACACATAAAATAATCTGAAATATGACAAATTTGAGAATAAGTTTTATTATCCACAATGTTGTTCTCTATGATCTTTTATAAAGTTTGTTAAGTGGGGAGAAGGCAGATTAGCACATTAATGACTGAGAGAGACACACGGCGGACGGCGTATTTGAACTCTTTGTTTTTCCATCATCTCTCATTCAGCTAGCAGACTGATACCTCAAGGGAAAATGATGAGAGCTCTGACTAAAAGGCCAGCTTTAACTCATTGTTTGTTAATTTGATATTTAGAATATTATTTAATAATCTGGGCTCCTCAAATGTGTGCAGTTTTGCACACACAAACTCTACGCACTGTAACAATAAAAAGTGACAATGGTGTCAAAAAGGTCGATAATCCTCAGAAAGCAGCAAACAATGTAGAGTTGAGGGAAAGCTAACGCTGACAACAAAACAACAATGATTCAGGGATATTAAATGGCAGGAAATGGGAGCATAAGAAAGGGAATGATATGCATATTATACGTACTTTGGAGATTTGGCAAGATTTTCAAATGGTCCCAAAAATAGTAAATAACAAAGAATAATCCACTATTATTCTGATTATGTCCCATTTTGCTATAATAACATGTTATTTTAAATATAAAGTTAGTACCCAAACATGAAAAAGTCATCACAGTACATAGAAAAAATATCAAAACATTTTCACATCAAATCTAATCACACCCAATCCAGTCCAAACTAGTTATTTCCAGTTCACCACAAACATAATTAACATTAATTTAGTCAACTTTCTAATAATTGCAAACAGGTCAATTCAATCTTATTTCAAAGCCATGTACACTCAACTACAAGTTGGACAGTATTTCAAAAATGCTACAATATTTTTATTTTTTTATCATTATGATAATGCCTTCATTATATTCATTAATTAGGTCGGTCACATTCGAACATATAGTGCTGTAATTTCTTCAGTTTTTATTTATTTTGCCACACTTAAACACTTCAGATCATGAAACAAGTTGAAATGTTCTTAATATTCCTCAATATGATTGCAATTACTGTGTATTTACCAGGTTAGTTGTGCGACCCTTTTCATCTGGTCTACTAAAGAAGCATTTCTGATAATGTGTAAGTTTTACCTTTTGCCGAGTATCTGTATTTGTTGGGCTCTGATTGTGTGTAGTGGCCAATGTGCTGCCAAAAAGGCCATCCCCATCTATGATGTAATGTAGTCAATGTGTTTCTATACATGTCATGTAGATGTCATGTAGAACATCCGAAGAAATACAGTCACTTACAGGAGCCTGCATCAGAGTGTCTTTTAGTGGTGCTATTTTGGTGGGTTTTGTCTAGGATAGGTGCTCACAGACTGTGTCCATTACACTGAGTGCTGCTATTTTACACCAGATTCATGTCATCAAAGGTACTAAGAGATGGTGTAAATCTGCTCGTGCACATGTGTACATGCACACACATGTGGAAGAAGACCGCTCTCATCTCCCTATAATTTAACACAACTATCCTCTATGGATCTGCCCTCATAGCCTGCCACTTTAAAAAAACAGTCACAGCCTCCAGCGGTGCATCTAAACATTTTCCATTCTTATGCCATACTGTACCAAAATTATTTTCAGCATACCAAAGATTATTCTGCTTTCTTTCAGAGGAAAATATGAACTGCTGCTTTTTATGAAATAATATGACAGCAAGCGGAGAAAACTAGATTTTTCTTGTGTTTCTGACCTGAGTCTCTGACATGACGTAGAGGTAGTGGTGGTCAGAGGAGAAGGCCATATCTCTCAAGATGGGTCCATTCTCAACAGCTTGAACAGTCTCATACTGAAGGGCACGAGAGGAACCATCAACCCGGATCTGAAAAATCCAAAGCACAAAAAACAAGATTGGTATTTTCAAATTTATTTTTGACATTGTAACTTTATTAGTATCAAACATATGTCAGAAAAATAGAAAACAGTTACAAGAACACAAAGAAAATAGAAAATAAATATTGTTTGTATTTTGAAGTCATGTCTGATGGCGTTATTAGTAATGTTAGTTTAGTAGACACAACCGTACATTTTCCAAAACATTATAGCTTTAATTGCTGCATCACAAAAGTACGTCTTTCATGATCATAGTTTGAGTAATTCCAAAGCAATTATGGTAATATGGCATCTGGGCAAGAGTTGTGCTCCAAGAATCCCCAGGTAAGTTAACTCAGCAGAAATGGCATAGAATTGCCACTTTGCACACTGATGTGATAGAAACGGTCTGAGCGATGCCAGGACATCTGCTTACAAAGCCCGTCTCTCCCATGCACACACTCAAACTATATTCTATTCTAAATCTGCTCCTCTTCCTCTAATTTGGCAGAAAAATGCAGTTCTGACACAAACCTATGCAAGCAGCTTTCAGCTCGCTATAGATTAAACTTGCACACACAGACATACACACTGGTCTCTGTGGACACGCAGACAAGTGTAAGGCAAGTCTTATTAAAGTTGTAATGACTCTTGGTAGTTCTTTGTGCCCTTCAGTCTAAAGTGTTTGCAGGTAACGGGCACAAACAGGAGATAATTGGACAGGAAGCAGATGGTCGACCAGGCAGATGAGTCACTTCATGCTTAATTATAATAAGATTATGACAACAAACTCGCTGTGTTCCCCCTGCCACCGTTAAACAACAACAAAAAACCCTGGCTCCTTGAAAGCGGAGGTTTTTAAGACCGTGGAGCTAATAGCCAGGGCATTGCTATTTATAATTTTGAATTTCTCAAAGCTTTTTTTTATTATTATTTTTACTACATATACTTTTGGGATACCCTTAGCAACTGATTGACAACTAATTTCTTTTTTGTTGAAACAAACCATAAGCGTGGTTACTGTATGTTGTAAGGGACTGTATATTTTCTTCATATTGGGAGTTTAAAATTCCATTATTTAAATTTCACGATGTTCTCTACCAAAAGACACAAATGCACAAGAAGTCTTCTGTTTGTCTGTCTTCCAGCCACACTAACTTTTGTCTTCACAGAAATAGTCATCTATTATATCATAAACTGAGAAACTATGTGCAGTCTAGGTACTGCCCTGCCGTTCCCTCAAATATCCAGTTTCACAACATGACATTTCTTCAAACAGGCTCCATCTTTCACCCTGATTTCACTCAGGTCTGCCTTCTTGTTTGTTTCCCAGCCATTCTTCCCCTCCTGCCATGCCTCCTGCTCGGAGAAGGTAGTGACCTTGATCACAAAGAACCTCGAGTTCTGTTTTATCAAAGCCTGACACACTTCCACTGGGAGTCATTGTACGGACTGGGGTCAGCTGCACAGAAAAGAACAGAAGGCAGATAGGCGGGGGAAAGAAGAGAAGGAGGCAAGAAGAAAGAAACTATTACAAGAACTAAAACCAGATTCAGCAGGTGGGGTTATCTAATCTGCCCTATTAGGTGAGTTCATTTTAGGTGCATATGCCTACAGAACACCACATGTGAATGAATGTGCATTCAGTGAAAGATGAGTGTATCATATTACCCACAGTGCAAATGACCAAGTGCTGAGTTGCATAGAGTTTAAGAGCTGACAGTCTATAGCAGAGGCTGAGTATAGAGTTTTATTGTGTTGGGACAGATTCAAGTCACCAGGGAGCAGAGAGGCTTCAATGGGAAGCTCCTGTATATCATCTCTGGATCTGACCACCAACAAAACAAACAAGCCACCAGGGAGAGCACCGCATGTCCACAAGCATGCAACACTGGTGAGTTAAGTCACACTGGGACTAAAGAGGAGCACGCAAGGGAGAGCCACTGATTTGAATTAAAAATTGTCAGACTTTGTCACAAAACCTGTAGTTCATATAAAGTATTATTGACCATTTGACACATTTTACAGAGGGAGCTGTGCATGCAAAGCTTTTGGCTTTTGTGGACAAAGTATGTAGTATGTTTTAGAAAACATACTACATTATTACATGATACTGTATTGTATTTGTATTTAGCCCTCTTTGACAGCCTAAGCTAAAATCCAGTGCAAATAACTTACCTAATTAGTAAACTTAGTCTGCCTGCATGTAATTTATTCCTTAGAGGTTTGTTAGAGAAGATTAGTTAATAATCTTCCAAGGTTTCCAAAACAAGATTACAGTGCAACTACAAACCTGTCAGGACTCAGCCATCCATCTATCAGTGTGGTTTAATTAGAGAAACAGCCAAGAAGCCAACAATAAAAGAGTGCCAAGAAAAAGCAGCAGAAGGTGGTCAATTTAGACCAAAAATGAACTTTTTGGTGTATATATGTAATACATGTGGTTCACATCCTCCTTAGCACACAAATATATCCATTGTGAAACATGGTGATGACACCATCATCCTACCAGCCAAAGCTACAATGAAATTTCTTATATCAGGCTTTTATGTGGTACAACGTCCCAGTCAAAGTCCAGACCTAAATGCTTCTTAGAAACTATAGCAAACATGAAAATTGCTATTCACAAACAATCTTTATTCAGTGTGATTGAGCTTACCTACTTTGTTGAAGAGTTCTCAAAGAAATGTATTATATACAAAGCTCACAGGTCTCAAAAAGTCCCAGAGGCACAGAAAAAGTTGGTTCCGCAAATGAGTAATTCAACATTTGTGTTGAATACAAATGCATGACACACCACACAAAATCCCAACAAAATACTTTACACAACTTGGTGTAATGTTACAAAATGTGAATACTTTGTAAAGCCCTGTAGATAACACTTTTTCCTGCACAGGAGGTAAAAATGAAATCATGTGGTTTATTATGTCACTATTAATCCTGGACTCATCTTCAGAAACATCAATTATTAATACAGAATGTCTTAATTTCTCATCAGTCAAAAATCATTAAGGCAGCACAGTGGTGCTAGCCAATATTATCTGATTCCTTTTCAACAGTAATAAAGTGGATTAGCTGCTCTATGCTAAATGGATTACAATGCTAATCTGTGCTATCACATTAGCACAACCCAGAGACAATCACTTGCAGGCAGATCTGCTTTTGCCTCAGGGAGGAGCAGCTAAGATGTATACTAACATCTAAAGGTCAAAGAACATGTACCACTCAGGCATTGGGAGACAGAAAACTCATTCTGTTAAAAATTCTCACAGTGACTCCAGCTGCAACCTTTTCTGACTGCTGATTAAATGGCTGAGTACTCAGAGTTTCCAGCAGTTTGAAGACAATAAAAAGTCATTCACATTTTTTCATGTCTAAATCTTTAAAAAAATTAATTAATAAAAGACATGCACTAGCAATGCTTAAACAAAGTAATGCCTTCTACAAGGGACTAAATTGGACATGAACTGCATCCCCTAGTGGAATAGACAGGTTACTGCATGCACACATAACAAATAAGCAGAAAAGTGAGGTCTGCAGTAATAATGAACAGAAGGAGAAACTGTACTTTTAAATAAACCATTTGATTGCAGTTTATAAATTAGTTACATTCTTTAAATATGATCATTTTGGGGGGGTTTAATTGTGCATACAAATACCAAAGTGGAGCACAGCTTTAGCAAGAGTATTACTATATCTCCATTTTAAAATCTGTAGCTCTTGGACATATAAGGATTTAAAAGTCAGGACTTGAGTATCCAACACAAAGTAGTTTATTTAAAACACAGCTTTGTTGTTATTAATATTACTCCATTTGTGAATAAATAATAATAATAAAAAAAAGCTCAAATGCTATCACTGAACCTGGTCAGTCTAGAGACCTTGAGAAAATTGAATAATCAGAGACTAAAACTGAACACCAAATAAATTTTTATGCTAATTTTTCTAAACATTCAAATCTGAAAAACACTTAAAGCAGATCTCTGACATTTCAAGAGTAAGTATGAGTAATTTACAAAAGATTTGAAAAAGACACCTCAATCTTGTCAATATTTAGGCTTTGCATAAAGTTAAATATTTTCACAAAAAGGTTTTGGAAATGTGTAAAAAAAAAAAAAAGTTGGTGTTTTTTAATTGACCTGAGTGTGCTAACATTTACTAATGAAATCTAAGAATAAAGAAGTATAGACTATAAAAAACTAAATTTCCTTCAGTGTAAAAATAATTGGCCACAACTCTGCATACAACTAGAAGAAATTAGAGGAATAGTCGAAACCCAGCATCAACTAGGGTTCAAAAGAACAAAACCACAAATGTTCACTTTCAGTTCATATAAGTGATGCATCTCTACTGACAGCCAAAATAACTTTAAAAAATACATGTTGAAAGTTGTAAACAGACAGTAACTTTGTGCCTCTGATTGAGGTTGGTGATAGACGGTGCAACACTCTGTCCTTGACTGCCATGTCATGGATTTTGAAGCAGCAAAAGGAAGACTTGTCACACAGAGCCACAGTCTGTTGAGCATGGCACACATGCTAACATGGCGTGGCTGGAACACACACCATGACCAAAATGTGGGTAAAGGAAGCCAGAATAAGCTGCTGACTAAAGTATCACTGGTTTGACATACACAGTGAGGTGAGTGGGCTGGAGCAGAATGTCATCCAAAGTCATGGGGCATGCTGGGAAACTGGAATTTCACAATATGTAGGTGAGAAATTTCATTAATCTTCTGAAACGAACTCCTGGGCAAAACCTGAGCTTTTCGTGATTCCTGCAGCTCAGAAAAGTCAGCTCTTTTTTCTGGTAATGCTAAGAGTTCAAATAATTTTCAAGAATGCATAATAACCACTCTTAATGCTAATTTTTCTTACCTTAAAGCTGCAGCAGCTGTGCACAAGAGGTTATCCAATTAAAGAACCAAATTGTAAACACAAACTGTATTTGTTTGTACAGTATATTGTATTTTTATGCAATGGGCCAGTGTGACGTACTGCAAAGTACTTCAAGAAACTTTTGTTTAATTTGAAAAAAAATATATAAGTGTGGGTGTACTTGTTACTTAGACTTCTTTAATCTGACACAAAATTCTGCACAACCAATTACATTCAGAAGACACCTAACTACAAGATAGTCCATTTGTGTTCAATTTAACTGAACCTTTTGAGTTACAGTTGAAATGCAAACATTCCCCTTAAAACATGGTGGTGGCAGTATCATATTGCGGGAGTGCTTTACATCAATGGGGATTGGGAAGCTGTCAGAGTTAATGGAAAGTGACTAGAGACAACACAGGGTAACCCTTGAAGAAAGAGTGTTTAAATCAGTAAAGCATCTGAGACTATCAAATATCAAGTCAGTGCAGACAAATACCAATACATACCATGTTTTTCAGATTTTTATGTTTAATTGTGTGTAAATAAAAAAATAAAATAAAAATAAAAGATACATTTTCTTCCTCTTCACAATACTACTTTGAGCTGTGACAACGTTTTGCAAGGTTCTCTGGCTGTGGATATTTCTGCAGTGCACCGTACAATATGGTGGTTATTTTGTGGTTTTGTTTTTAAAGGTCACAAGTCTAAACCCATTCTAGATATCAAGCCTTTCAGTCCAGGCGCACTGTATACACATGTCAAAGGACTCTGTAACCCAACCTGTCACACATGGTCAGGTTTCCATCCTCTCTGTATAGCCAAAGCAGAACGTTAGCAAGTCAACCGTGCAAGGCAGGACATGCATTAAAAGCTTAGAAAGACACACCGGCAGATTTACAGAGACAATAGAGAAGAACATTTACTGTAAAAAGAGACGGGTAGAAAAGAAACAACACATCGTCACTAAATCATGCCAATATGTCTCTCCACGCATTGTCTTCACACAGACAGAATAACAATGGTGCCTGTCTGGCTGCCCAAATCTGTTCAGCTCACTGAAACATATGGTACAGTGAAGGGAAGGGGTGTACAAAAGCTGACTGGCTTCATCTGCTAATGCCAATCAATGACAGAGCAAACATGTTTCATATTATACAGGGTGTATGTGGGGGGGGGGGAGAAGGTTTGACATTAATCTATGTGTATCAATGAGGACATGGCACAATAACATTGGGAGTCAGGATAGAGTAACATTACTCATATAGCTAATCACATTTCATTCTCTATTCAGTGCCAAGCGTTTAACTGATAAACATAAGTTTTTAATCTGAGAAAAATATGAATAAGGCACAAAATCTGTCCTGAAAAAAACAAACAGTGTGACACCTGGATAATAAATGTCAGGGTTGTGTCTCCACTTACATTGTCTCTCTGTGCAATATTTCACATTTAATGAGCATAGCTTTTATCTGGGAGCTATCCAAAAAGACAACACTGTGCTGATGCTTTACCGGTTTCTGTTTTAGGACTTAAATATTCATTCAGCTCATTAAATGTACTTTTAAGATCATCCTTCTTCCTTTCCTTTTGACTCATCCCCCACTCTCTCTCTCTCTCTTTCTCTGTAGGAGGGTGAAGGAGTAAAAAAACCCACAGAGTGGAAGTCAACTCATCCTATGTCTTAATTCTCGACTCTGCTTTAGATTTGCAATTAGGCATATCTGCTGCACAGCAGGATTTTAATTAACGTCTTTCTCCTGATGCGTACACTATGAAGGAAGGTGCTTTGTTTGAGCAAATCAAGGAAATGCCATTGTTAGCAGGGAACTACAGAGATTCATATTGTCACTTTCTCTAAGCTGTGTAAGAATATGACCTCCTCAAGGGCCTGCCTGTTGAGTTGAGATTTACTGAGATTACTTCTTATTTTTTTCCTCACAAGTATAAAAAAAAAAGTAAGGTAAAGAAACCCAAAATCTACTAAAGTTGGAAAAAGTATAATTTGTGGTTTAAACCACAAATGTACATACACCAAATTAAAAGACAACTTTTTCTTCTCACCATCTAAAATTAAAATTAGAACAAACTTATGTTTTCAGTTATTTCTGAATAGTGACTGGAAAATATGTCATTCTTTTTTTATTGTCTTCAAAATCAGAAGTACACAAACAGAATCTATGTATCAGTTTTGTAATGTATGTATTGTGTATCTGTCAGCGTTTTGGAAACCTCTGATAGGTTAATTGACACAATTAAGTTAATTACTGTTGGGGTACTTTTTTAGGAGAAGTTGTATTTTTTGTGCCAAGATGG
Source organism: Gambusia affinis (assembly GCF_019740435.1). Lineage (NCBI taxonomy): Eukaryota > Metazoa > Chordata > Actinopteri > Cyprinodontiformes > Poeciliidae > Gambusia > Gambusia affinis. Next base: position 11,136,437 of record NC_057890.1, read on the forward strand.
ATATTATTATCAACATTTACAGTTAGACTGATTTTTTTTTTTTCTACTATGCTATGAATTTCCGGTTTAGCATCACAGTGAGTTCAAGAACACAACCACTTCAACAAATGTTTCAAAAGGAGGTAGGGAGAGTCCAGAAAAAAAACAAACAAAAAACTAGAATATCTGTGGGGTGTCTTGATGAGGGCTGTGGAAACGTTCACAGCTTAACCAGTTTTAAAAACATTTGAAATGCAGAACGACCAAATATCCACAAATCAAAATATAATGTCAAGACTGAATGCTGTAGTTGAGTTGAAGCTAATTAAACTCAGTTAGTTTCAAAGTGTGAATATTTATGCAGCCAGGATATTACACCTTATTCTCTTCTTTTTACACTTTCTTAAAAGTTTTCAAATTATTTCTTTTACATCACAAATATCTGTCAATTTAAAAAGGGCTCTATACACTTTTGAGAGCCACTGTAAATGTGACTTCCTCCTTCTGCTGGAACCAATACAATGAACATTTATCACAGGTACCACACGTGATCTTATCCTATCAGACAGCACTGCGATTGGACCCCTGGCTCAGTGACTGGCCTTTGAGGCATTAAAGGTGTGCTGCCCATTAGCCTGCAGCTCCAAGCAACCTACTAATAAAATCTTATCCCCTGCTGAGAGATGAACAGAAAAAGCACACAGAGAGGAGAAGGACAAGAATGTTATTGTGAAAGATGATGGTGTTGATCGTGAAAAGGGGACAAGTGTCTGGAGGATTCCTAGCTCATTTCTCCCCCCTGTACTGCTTTCCGTCTTCAATCTCCCCCATGGCTCTAAAGAATGAGTGACAGGTCTCCCCGCTATCATTGCCGTCACTGCTGATCTGCCTTAGAGCAGTGTGACCAAGTGGGAGGTTTGGGGAGCAAACAACGCCACGTTTGTTATTTATTTCGTTTAAACAGTTATCTTGCTCTGTCTCTCAGTCACATCATTTGGGTTAGCTTGAAATAGCTGTAGGCTTAAAGCGAGTTCAATCTAGAGAACATCTGTGACCTGTGGACTGCAAGCTGTCAGCTGTCACTATCATCGACTTTTTCATCTTGTGTTATGAGAGGAGCCTTTGTTTCTTTTGTTAAATTGCTAATGTTGTTTCCTCTGTTTCATCTTAAATAATATGTTTATCTACCAGTCTCTCAAGTGAGCATACACATTCATCCCAAAAATTTTTCAAACTCTCTTCTGTATAAATGTTTCCAAATTAAATTCTTCAGAACTTCTTGGTATAAAGGTAGAGTCCAAATTCTCTATGCAGTTGTCAGAAGCTCCTCCACCTTCTGTTTTATTCCCCTCCCTTTCACCTTTTCATTTCTCAAAGTGCTGCTTTATATTTCAGTCCATTGATTTTTCACTTTTATAATTCTCCCTTGTCACATACAGTACTCCATTATTTTCTTTGTGTACCATCTCATTAGAGCAATGGGCCAGCATTTGAGGCGACAGGCAAAGATCTTCTGACGGAGCCCATTTATTGCTGACAAATACCTTACCTGCCTGAGTAAAAACAACTCTCACATGTCTCCTAGCAATTATTTGTGTAATGTTTGTACTTTGTTATCAAATGTTTTCACAGTGATAAAAGTTTCTGCTTTAGTAAGTCCCGCAGCAGCAAAGACTGGGCCTCAATGCCCCAGAGAGGAAGCAGCAGCATAATGTGATGGAATAGCACCATGTGTGTCTCTATTAGTGCTGCAACCTGGTGTCAGACCTACATAGTGGACGGTACCCCATTATATTTAGTGACCAGGGGCACTTATGAGCCACAGTTTAATGGAGTCAACATGCTCCCAAGTGCAGGGAGGGCACCAAATGAGGCAATCACATCAAACCTTTCAAGGCAGAGTCTGAGTGGTGGAGTCAGTACATCATGCGGTTCAATTTGATTTCAGTAGGAACAGCACTTTTTTATATGGATATACATCAAATATTTGTCATGTTTTATATCACTTTTTAAACTGATGCATGATGTGATGCCTAATCAAAATTATTTAAGAAAAAAAAGGATTACTTCATGTGTGTAATGTGCAGACGTGCCAGTTTTACCTTATCTGTAGTATTAAATCATTCGATTCATCATTCGTCAGGGCTTCACATCTTGACTACACGTTTATTGTAGACAAAGACATTTCAAAACGGGAAAACATATTTTTCTAAAAAAGTGCTGGAACCTTGTTTCAGCCAGCTCACCAGCAATGCACAGCATTACTCTATTCTTCATAAGGCCAGCGTAAAGTCTGATTACTTTGACTTTCAGTTTTTAAAATACTTTGATATACCTTGAAACAAATACTCAGCATTACTAATGGTTCATTTAGAAAGACTTCCCATGTATTGCTACAAAATTAAATGCTGCCAAACCGTTACAACCGCTTTACATAATATTTAAAATATATGTTTTGAATACTTGTCTACAATCGCTAGTTGCAGTACGCAACTTGCTCTTTTGCCTAAAATGTCAGAAGACTGCTTCCTAAATTCATGCCTACTTCTTTCATCCAGTTGGAATGCGGCCTGTGGATGCAGGAGCCTGCCAGTCAATATTTCAGCCCAAAATGCAGTGAGCATATGTGCAGGGAGGCATATTTGGGGAGACTGTGTTGCAAAAGCAGATGAAGTAGAAAATACTTTTCCTACTGCTCAATGTAACAAACACTTACTGCTATCATTCATATGCACTGCAGACCTGTGAGGTCAACTACTACTAAAAGGTCCAAAAGGTCCTTAGAAAACTATTTTTAGTTCCCCAAGTCTCTCCTCTTTAAATGTCAATCACCAATTTACCCGACCCTCCTTGGAAATATGCATTGGATGTGTTCAAAAACCTTAGATCTATATTTCACAAACAGTGTATGCAGCTCTCTTAGGGGACCTTAGAAGAATATGAGCTCTTCAAATAAGGGTCCACTGAAAGACTTTGATCAACACTCACTTGGTCACTCCCAAACACCCCACTGTGACCTTTAACCATCAGTATGCAAGGTGCATCGTAGACTAAACTTCACGAGACCAACTGCTTCTATGACAATCAATCAGCAGCATGTCTAACCTCAGTAGTGAAGAAGAGAAATGTCTCCACAAAGATGTCTGGGCCTGATAATGGTCTAATGACAGGCTCTGATCAACTTAGCTCAAAGTGGAGGGATAACTCAGAACTTTGTTTTGCTCTTTTACCAAGTCTGTGTTTGTTTTACAGGTTTTTTCCTCATTTACTGATCATCATTCTGTCTCAATTTCTCATGTCAATGCTCATTCTCAGCTTTTTTTTTTTAATCAGCAAAAGAAACAATTCATTGACTTGAAGACAGAGACTGGTATTCTGGGAGATGAGGACAGAGGACTCAATTTCACACTAATCCAAGAAAAAAAAAAATAAATAAATAAAAGACAAAAAGAAAATGGCTCCACAACAAATGTGGAAACTAAAGTTGAGTTAAAAAGTGAGATGCAACACCAGTGTCTGTGTGTGCATCAGAGTGTCTGAGCAGGTGTGTGAATAATAGATGGGGAGCTGAAAGCCAGACAATGTCTGGGAGCAGACATAACTCTGGATCTTCTTACCAAACATTGCCATCAGAAAAAAAACTCAGCAGACATACAAATACTCTCCCACACATACACACACTTATGTAAAAACATAGCATATGCAATTTGTCCCATGCACACAAACAACTACTTTGTGCCATTTCATGCAGTGTTTTTTCTTCCCCAAGACAACACATTCACTGTTTGGATCTGGTTTAATCACTGAGTCAGGTAATATGATCCAGGAATGGGAGGTTTAGGCCTTTGAGAAAAATGAGAACACTTTTTTTTATGAGAAATTGTATTCTGCTTGTGCGAATAAAAGTAGCACACATGCACATATTAAATCTTTGGATCACTGGCTCCAGCTGAAGACCTCACATACATGAATTTATAAATTATCAATGGGCTTACTCTCTCAAAGAAGTGTGTGTGTGTGTGTGTGTGTGCTGTGTGCTCATATATGTCTAGAAAACCTTCATCGCCTACCCTTCAGTTTTGTGTTTTGGTGATTTATGAGTATCTTTCCCAGGTTTCTAATTAAATATGGAAGCACCTCAGAACCAATTCCTCAGAGAAAAGCAGGTGTGAATCTCTCAGATCCCAACATACGCTCTGTGCATTTGTCCATTTGTAAGTTCCTTTCTTTTGTCAAAAGGGGCTTCTCTTTTTATATTTCATCTTTCTTCTTCTGCCTTTATTCATTTACCAAACAGACTGGCGCATCCCATCTATTATACCTCCTTTCTGCTGAAGGGAAAAAAATTGCGTTGCTCATGTAACATGGAGAGGGGGAGACAGAGAGGCACAGAGAAAATGAAGAACAAGGAGAGTAGATGGGGATTTGGGGTAATGCTGCTCAAATACTACAGAGCTATATCTGAAGGCAGTTACATTTTCTTGACTTTATTTTAGGGCTATCAGAGTAAAGCCGGTTTAGTACAAAAATATGTGAAATTTTTCTGAATTATACTGGGAAATATTTTTTTGCCTTCATCTCCACAAGTATGTCCACACAAAATACACCCGGGTGTGTTTCTGTAAGGCAACAAACTTAACTGGAAACCACTTTTCTGAATGTACAATGAATGATTTAAGCAAAAATTACAAACTCATAAAAGCTTTTTTCTCTCAAGATCCAAAAATAATATTCCTATGAAACATGGATGGAACTAGAAATCTAAGATAAAATCTAACTTTCTACAGTGAAATTTTGACATTTATTTGAGATCTATAAATATTAAAACAACATACTTTAAACTTCTACAAAATTCTTCTAGAAAATGCTGTTATATAAAATAAACTGCCTAGAATGGGAAAAGGTAAAAAGTTAAAACAGCAGCATTACATATGCTGAAAAGAAGATGCTTAGTTCCTCCAAATCACATGTTTTATTTTTTCACAATTTTTTTTTCCTCATTCAAATTACCCACCTCCCTCAGAGGCCCACACATTTATCATAGTTTATAAAACAATTCGATTTCCATGTCTGCCCATATGGAGAGCCATACCTCCCCATAAACCATGTTTGGCACTGTAGAATGCATTCTTTTGTTCCACTGTTTTAAAAACTAACCAGGAAAAATACATGAACTATTTGTGTTTGTTCTATTTTTTTTTTTTTTTTACTGAAAACCTTGCTTAGATTTGAAATGCAACATATCCTTAGTCTTAAAAGAATCAAGCAAATAACTGTATACAAATAGCTTCTTCTCTCAATCCTTTTCAAACATGTTTTCCTTATTATACCAATGAAGACATCCCGATATCAGCTCCTTTTCACTGCCTCTGTGGGAGCTTTTCTAAAATTAGCTCTGATCTATCAAGGGAGCACATTAGAGTTTCACGCCCATGCATTATGCGATAGCATAAAAGCAGGGTATTCTGCATAATAATGGAGGCTTCACAGTGGGAGTTAAATAACTTTATCCAATAAATAAATTAGGGTGTTATTTCAGGATGGTTGGTTACCATCAAGACAAAGGAAATTGATAAAAACCATGTAAGCATTTTAACAAAATTAATGTTACCATTGCAAATATCTTTGTACTTGCGGGCACACAAAGTGGAAACAAATTAGGTACTGAACTGTGAAACATAATGGAAATATAAAATTCAATTGCCATGCAGGTTGCTGGCTGGATCAAACTAAGACTTCTTTAGGAATGTGCTGTTAGTTACAAGTCAAGTCAGGGCACAGGTTGCACTGAAGGTGAAAGTATGGTTAGATTTTAAAACATTCACCTATTCAAGAGTGTGGTAAGACAGCAAACCTATGAAGATATAGTGTTTTCAAGCTGGGCAAGCGGAGCAATTATCAGAGAAGCAACCAATAAGTCAATATCAACTCTAGAGGAGCTGCAGAAATCCACAGCTCTGTTGGCAAGACAACTATTAGTCAGGCACTCCACAAATCTGGCCTGGAAGAGTGTCAAAAAAAAGCTGTTAAGAGAAAAGGATAAGGGGTCCCATGTGATCTTTTACACACTCCACAAAAGAGAGAAAGAAAACATGTGGCAGATGCTGTTGTTGACGAATGAGGCCAAAACTGAACTCTTTGGGCTTTCTGCAAAAACAACGCATTTCACCACAAGGACAAAATCCTCCTGATAGTGGTAGTATCATGCTGTGGAATGCTTGGTTTTTGAAAACAAAAATGTTACTTTTATTTAGCAAATATACGCTGCTTGGTACAAGTTTATTACATAAGACCCTTATAAAATACATTAAAGTTAGTGTAAAAACTATAAGAGCATAGGTGCACTTCTGCACCTCACTATATGACTTTTTGGTAGTGTCACTCAAATATATTTAATAACAACCATTCTTTGAAAATTCTGATCCTATGGCTCTTGTTTGCCCTTTGTACTGTTCTGCCATCTTCGTCAACATAATTTCTTCCTGTCCAACTATCCTGCCCTTTCAAGATGTGGCAAAGCAAAGAATGACACAAAAGAGACAATCTGTGTGCCACTGTGACATCAGAGCAAGCCTGAATGACAGAAGGAAAAACTGAGACAAAGAAAAGAAACAGAGAGGAACTGAGACACATCACCTGCAAAATGTTAGATAAAGATGGCTGTAAGCTGCACTAAAACTTGAAGGCAGATAAAAGTTAATTCTTTCCCAGGGAGAGACAGCGTGAGAGAGGAATCTAAGAGGATATTTGCTGAATGGGACCTGTCAGCTTGCGTTGCACAGAAATCCTCTTATGCCTCAAAATTTCAATTAGGTTGGGAAGCGATTCGGCGTGGTGCGCTTCTCTCATTTTGCACAGGAAGTACAAGGTGCATGAGGTAGGATTTGTCACAGCGGAGACAGGTCTCCTCCACCAACATTACGATTCAAAGGACGAACACGAGCAAGTGCGCGCACACAGACACAAACTAGAGGAGCTCCCCCCTCCAAATGCCCAAACCATTTCAAGTGACAACAGTGGTACACTTGATACTACTTCAGTGCTCAGTGAGCAGTGTTGCAATTGAGTTTGTTCCACTGAGTAGGGTCTGAAATTTCAACTCCACAGGTTTGTGTTGGTCTTCTGTCATCTGAATGACAGCCACAATTACACTATGTGCCAACCTCTTCAAAAGACAGCAACTCACAGTAATTACAATACTGAAAGTAACAGTCAATGTTCATGGTTTGCTTTTGTTTAATTCTTCCCTTGTTGCTTCACTTTCATTTCACTTTGTTATTTTCGTCCTTAAAGTTGTACATCGGCTAAAAATTACACATTCAAAAAGAAATCCACTTTTAGCTTTAAAAATGTTTATTGAAGAATCAGATGGCTTGTTAATTGACTGAAAAGCAGTACATTTAATAGAAACTTAACTTATAGGGATAAGGAGCTGTTTTATGCTAAAAACAATGTTTAGCTCTTATTCCAAAATTATACTTTCAGAGCTTGTAGGATAGATTCTTTTAATTAGGCTAATAAGTCTAACTTCAATATTTTAGATAAATGGGGTGGGGTCAAAAATCTCATAATTTCTTTTCATTACAAAAAAAATCGGCGATACCATCCATAACATGAACACATAGCTTAAAGTTACCATAGATCCCTATCAGCCACAAAATAACCAGAATTGGTTTACTTTAACTTTTTTAGTTATTCAACTAATGCAGAAAGTTTGGAAATAATGTTTATCGATTGTGTTTGTAACTTGGAAAGGTTTTTCCCAGGTCCAATTCAACACCACTGTTAAATCTCCCCAAGCTTAAAAGAGAACCTCATTAACCTCCTTTTTTGTTGCTCAACAATAGCACTCAATTTACATTAATTTTACAGACACTTTACTTACTGCATATTTTTAAGGCTCTTCTTAAGAGTGCTTCTGTAACATTTAGTTTATTTTACTTTATTTTATACGTCAGTGTTCTTTGACAGTACGTTTCTTTCATGCTGTCATGAATCCTGGGCAGAAGAGACTAATCGCCATACAATTACTTCAGCTAAATAAAGTCCTTATTACTTTACTACAGAAAGACGTACTGCAATTTAACAAATGTCACATGACAATATGGTGGGAATGATTTGCATAAGTAACAGAAAAACTGCAAATTCAAACATTTTTTGCCATGGCCATTCACTTTTTTGTGACTCTTTATTTTAATTTGTTTTAAAATGTGTGATAATACTTATGTTCAACAATAGTCAGAAAGCAAATGATATATACGTTTTATAAATTTTCCACTGAAGAAAAAAGTTGCAGTAAGTTTATATCACAGTTGGATGCAATAGCGATAGCATTAAAGTCCTATCAGTAACTATTACACCAAAACATGAACCCAAAATGGGATATGTCAGCTATATTTCCTCGACTATTTAGCAATTTGGAAAACTTAATCTAACTTGATGCTTATTTTTGGTTTTTCCGTGTAATGGTTTGATATAAGGTAGGTTGCTTAAACCACCTTTTTAGTCACTAATTTCTTCCCTAAGCCAAATAAGCTCACCAATTTAGGTCAAGAGATTCAAAACTCATCCCTAAATTGTTCCTTCTTTGCATGCCTGTCCCATCTTAGCCTTCCTCTTCTTCTTTCTTCCCCTAAACTTTATTGTGTCGTTCTGTTCTTTCACCTTTCCCCTCTCTCTCTCTATTCCCAGCATCCCAGCGGGCTTTCATCTTCCCCAGGTTAGATTACTGTAAAGCACTGTCTGTCTGCCAGCATTCCTGAAAGCTTTTCATCTCTGCTCTGATTCATCTAGGGAGGCAGAGGGAGAATAGAGGAGAGGTTGAGGGGAATGGAGAGTGAGAGCAGTGCAGAGGATGCTTTTGGAGACAGGACATAGACACGGAGGGGAAACGGCAGGCCTGTCTTGTGCTATGGATTTCAGAGCCTTTAATGGTTAACCTCCACTGCAATGGGCTGATGGGAAATTTCCCAGTTGGTCTCTTGGCTTTCTATGAAACGCCCACGCAGAGCTGAGAGCACACCTCACTAGGGACGCACAAATATGCTCACATGGGCACATGCTGGTTGAAGAAACACAAATAGAATGTCTACACACAAATACGCAAAAGTGTAATCTGAAATATAAACAACAAAGTAAAAGAGACCAAAAATCTAACTACATTTTTGGTCAAAAATAATTATTTTTCATAGCAGCAGACCAACAAACCCAAAGTTTAGAAACTGAATCTATTCTACCTTTTGCCCTTATGTTTGAAAACCAGAAGCTCTAGTAACATTAACCTGGAGAGATGTGTATGGTGTATCTGAGTCAGCCAGGAAACGCAGATCTCAAAAAGTGCTCGGAAATCTACTCAGCCTTAAGAGAAAAAAGTAGAACATGCAAAGGGAACTGAAAATACCCCAGTCCTGTATACAAGTCTGTTTCTGCCCACATACATGCATTGGCAGCTTACAAACAGCAGTACAGGTTTAATTACTGAATCCCAGCGTCTCTTTACTGCTCTGCTGCATCGCGCGCGTGTGTGTTTTTTTGGGTTTTTTTTGTTAATTTACTCTGTGTCTGTTTGTGCATTCATGTTAGAGACAACAGCTGTGGAAATGAGGGGACTGTGTCAGTGGGTGAGTATCCAGCCGTAAATACATAAATGCCTTTACACCAAAGAGCAACCTGACCAAGGTTTGGTTACCATAACGACTGAATGTACAACACTGTGCAGGCGTTGTCTATTTAACATTATGCTATCTGATTGATACATTTAAGTAGAACTGAAAAAAAACCCGGATTACCAGGGTAGAAAAGAGTGATTTTTCATTGGAACCTCTGCATGGAGTTTTCTGTTTTAAGGTTGGTGAAAATCCTAACTGGTTGAATATTTTTTACTTTTTGCATAATTCATTCAAATCTGTTCAAAAATGATGCAACTTTTATCTTTAACATTAACTGAAACAGATTTTCAAACACTGATGTCTCCTTACAACCATGTGTAGACAAAATATATAATTATTCCAACTTATTTTTGATGGTTTAAAAAATGGTGAATCTTCTGAGGCATGTGTAAAAACGTATTCAAGAGCAGTGGATCAAGCTCTGCTGTATGCGATTAATGCTCCTTTCAGCTACTTTTCTCAGCCATTAATTTTATAGTTGTTAAAGCTACAAACCCCTTCAAACTTTGAAATTATTTATATTGAGCTTCATAGTGAAAATGGTGTGAAATAGTTACAAGTTTATGACTAGAAAACAATGTTTAATTAAAACTTCACAACATATCAAATCATCACAATTTTCATCAAGGGAATCACAATCATGATTTTCCTGGGATCATACAGCCCTACTTTTGATCACAAGCAGAACTGTCTTTTTCTCTCCCCTTCTATTGCCTTCAAAGTGAAATAACAGCACAAGTCTCATGTCAGTAAAATCCTTTTAAAATGTCTTCCATTGACTTTTCATTGACTCTACATAAGTTCTGAGGCGTTAGTTATATGAAGTGATAACTGGAAGTTTCATTACTTTTTTTCTGATCCCTTCTGACACTGATCTCTTCAAATGTTTTGCTAAAATAGGAACTGTGGACCATCTGGATTCATTAATGTCTCTGAAGAAAAATGTGACATTATGTACAGGTAGGTTAAATACCCTTTTGCCATTATGTTTAATATTGTGATCATAGTTTGCTGTCATTTATATCAACATTTATTTTATCTGCTTTGGTGTTCCCATTTTTGATAATTATAAACAGTGATAAAGTCCTATCTTTGAAAGGCATCTAATTTATTGCTCACAATCTAGAAAATACAGGTTTCTGCTGAATATTTAGTTTATGAATGGCAGATAAGCATTTTTTTTATAGCTTTTTTTATATTAGACATACATTCATTGTACCAGGGTGTTTTTCAATTTATTCAACGATTGTCATTCTGCTGCATCATTCCCTCACTTCATCCAAATCAATCTAACTGAATTGCTTTTCAGCAAAGAGAATGTATGCCCATGTATTTTTAATGTGTCAGGTCACTGGTTTTGTATCAAGTTCATTATTATATCAGCTACAAAACCAGTCCTGTAAATCAACAGCAGGAAAGTTAGCTTTGCCTTAAAAGACAACCAGTTAACTAATTACACCTTGTTCCAAAAAGATGGCCATTGACCCTTTTAATTAAGTATAGATAATGACAGTTGAGCATTTGAGAATACTGCCCTAAATTACTTTGTCTATTTAATTTTTATGACTGTGTATTTTGGACTGGAACCATTTGGCTTCTCAGATCTCTGGTGGGTTATATTTATTTAGCAGTAAAAAGTAAAGTACAAGAAAAACTGTACAAATTGCCTTTTGGGAAGTTTTATAAAAAGACTTTTGAATTATGCCGCAGGTGGAAAACGTTGTCCTCTTCCATGCCTTCACCACATGGTTGCAGACTCCTTCAGACGGTCACATTGTCACCTACAAATTCTGGGTCCTTCCACTATCATGGGGCTCAGTGATGATACAGTACTCTGAAGTATTAGGGGCATCCCTGCATGTCATATTTATGAACCTGCCATTCTTATGGCTCTACTCACAACTCCCTCTCCCTTTAATCTTAACTGCTGTCATCTACTGTCACTGCCTTATGTCTGTGGCCTTGGCTAACTGCCAACTGACACACACGGCTGTGTGAGTGTGTGTAAGGGTGCGCACACACTTGAGTATGAAATAATTGTTTGTTATTGCATTCAAATGAAGGGCAGTGACAGAAAAACAGCTATTTAATAATTATGATTATAGTAATTAACTCCAAACTATGTGTTTACACACAGACAAAAATGTTAATGCTAAATTACCACCTATCCAATCTAATCCTACAATAAAAGGGCCAACATAAATCATTTGGCAATGAAACAAAGCGAGATTAGTAATTACTGTAAGGGGGAAAAAAATTCATCTCTTTAGTCTTTGGCAGAAACTACAAATCCCACACAGAAAATGAATATTATAAATAATGAATACATTAAGATCTGAGTCATGCTAATTCTGATCATTAAAGCTTCAAGTGTATAGTGCTTATTGTCCTAAATTAGCTGCAGCTTTCTCAGTCCACACCCGCTTATGTATGGATTCCAAGATCACCCAAGGCAGATGAGAATCCTCTCTGAATAAATCACGTCATCTACAGCCTTGCAATTGAAATAGTTCATTATACAATCTGAAAACAGCTACAAAATTCTGCATTCAACAACATCACAGATACTTGTACAAAAACAAAAGCTGCACCGCGTTTATCGCTAAAGCTTTCCACAAAAACTGTTAATTCATCAGGCTCTGTGAAAAGCTCATTGTTTCCCTAGACTTAATGTGAAACTGCTGCGATCAGCTGAGTAATTATGAATCTGAATTCACAATTATTGTGCAAACCAGAAGAGCACATGCAAATTTTTTAGTATTGTGACAACATACAATTATGTTCTAAGTCATATAAAGGGAGTCTGATAATAGAAAGTACCATGTAAAATTTCTTGCGAAAGTGTTTATACCCCTTGAACTTATTTATATGTCCTCATGTTGCAACTACTAACAATGTATTTTATTTGTGGGATTTTGCATAACTGAGCCATAGAAACAACATTTGTTTTACTAACAAGAAGCTGGGAAGAATTGCATCAAAAAAGTAGCAAAGAACACCCAATACTAACAGTAATACATAGTGGAGGGAGCATCATATTGAAAGGATGGTTTTAAGGACAGGGAATGTGGTCAGAGTCTGGAAGGGAAGGTGGATGGAGCAAAATGAAAACCTGTTAGAAGCTACAGAAGACTTCAGACTGGGCTGGAGGATGAGCTTCCAACAAGACACAGACCCTAACCATGAAGGCTTATCTACAGTAGTAAGGTTTAGATCAAAGCATATTATTATAAAATCTGTGGCAAGACTTAAAAATTGATGTCCACTCTGTCAAATCTACCTGATTCTGAGCTATTCAACATCAAAGAATGAGCAACAATTTCTAGATGTGTAAAACTGCCAGAGCATCATAAGGTGGTCTTCTAAGGTTATTGACACATTGATGTTGAGTATAAATGCACACTACCCCTTTTTAATTTTTAAACCTGAAATTATTTGCATAAACAGTTTGTGGCTGCAATATGGAAATGTTCCCTGTGATATCCATTTGTGAGGCATGCATATTTTAAATATACATATATAACAAATAAAGCCTTTTATGTTACTTGTGCACCGTGTTATGAGATTAGTTAATTATCACAATCAAGATCTGCCCTCAGAAGAGCGAACAAGCTATCAGCACATACTCAGAGTAATATCACATTGTATTAAATCTATTTTTATTGTCATTGACCAAAGCAAATGATTGAAGAGACTACATCTAAGGCTGCATATAACTTTAATTTCACTGTAGAATGCATTAGCATAATCCAAACACACCCTTGTCATGCCCTTTCACAAAAGCTGCCAGAGGGCTGAATGAAAGCCAGCTCACTCATTTCTGGAGTCTGAAGAGATCCGCTCCCTTAGATCTTTAATGTTTGACACCAACAGATGGGTTTGCTCACTCGTTTTCTCCTTTTTTTCCATTTTTCTTCTCTCTTATCACTTTGTGGTGAAAGCAAAATACTATCTATTGTAGAGGACTTCAGGTGGACCAGCTCAGTAAGCATGCAAACTGAACTCAAAATGTATTTTACGATTCAACAATGTTTTATGGCTTTGGAGAAGTACTAAACCACAACTTCTAAAAGTATAAAGGCAGTGCATGTGACCCTGTGGATTTAATCTGTTGTATTACAATTTGCTGACACTGTATTGTTTTAAGCACAATCGACAAACACAATTAAGTCTTCACAGTACACTGTAGTATTGCATTTTTTGTAAGCTGTTATTGTGAAGTAATAGAAAAAAATGATTATTACTGCCTTTACTGAAGTACCTGCATAGCATTAATCTTTGGGGAAATTAACATCTCCATGTTTTTAGCTCTTTTTGCAAGCCTTACAGCTAAAATGTTCAGAAACTGAATGTGTCAATGGGTTTGGAGCTGGATTCACTTTTTTATGCTCTTCTTGAAAATTTGAACCACTGCATGAATTTGCAAGTTTTAGTTGTGGTTGAAAACTAAAACAAACCCTCTTATGCGACCATAGTAACTTTATATTTGTGTGACTGTCTCTGGCGGATATGCAACAGAAAATTGAGCACCGGAACAGTCAGTTAAACAAATACAGCTGTAAGACTTCTTTACATTTTTTACTTCACTGGAAATTGGGAGGGGGGGGATTGTTGTTCTTACAAATACGCAGTCAAATTGACATGACTACATTGTAGAGGAACATATAAATACTTTACAATTTAATCAGTGCGCCATTCCTTCAAAATAGCCCAAATCCATCTCCTTCACTCCAAGCTCCCAAAACTGTCCCATTTGATCCCTATCAGTTCCATGTCCCGTGGGCTGTGTATTTTAGCAAACCCCTGAGCTGCTCATGATATTAAATGTGTGTTATGTGTCTCAGGGTCTTAGGCCAGAAGATGAGGGCTCTAGGAGGGGACCGGTAGAGGGATTAGCTTTCCTGCCCTGCTCCAGCTCTTTACCATTTTAATGAGGCAGGGCTGCAGGGTCTTTCTTCTGCCCCAGTCAACTGTGTCATAGACTTGGCCTGGGGACAGACTGTGGCTGCAGGGGTTCAGGAACAGTTGCAATACAGCACAGCCATTGTATGGAGAAATGGAGTGAGACATGGCACTTATGAGGGGCGGGGGGTTGAATAAGAGAGAAACAGACAGAGATGGGAATAGGTGGGTGTTGAATAGGAGAGCGTTCCCTCAAACTGTCATGTGTGTCATTTCCACAGAATAAAAGAGTAATTCAGGTCTTTCATTAGGCCTACCTCCAAAGCCCCTATGGTATCCGCTTCGATAACATAGAAAGGGCACATGTGGATTAACTCAACTGAAGGAACTGTAATTGCCTACTGATATGATTATTACCAATATTAGCAGGTAAAACCTTAGAATTTCATATTTAACAAACTAACTACAACATAGAGAGGTTAGAAAGTTCAAAAAAGAAAATCTTTGGTAATATTTCAGCTGATTTTTGCAACATCGATCACACAATTAACTATTTGGCCATTTGACTAGTTTTATTCAAGAATGAATAAGCATACCCTTTAAAAATCATCATTTTGTGATGTGACAAAATGTCACATTTGTCACATTATAAAATTGAATTTTATGTGATAAACCACACAATTATTTCAAAATAAATTAAAGATGTTGTGCCACAAAAAAAGTCATCTAAACATAATGGAAGGTTGGTTTTACTGTTAGATTTTCCTTGTAGGCCAAAAATATAAATGTCTGTCATTTCTGCCCATTCTTCCACACACTTGTTGTTCCCTGCATGAGTGAAAATGTTTACATTGGATTTCAGATGTTTGCTCACTGATTATCTAAAATAAATATTAAAATCTATGACTGCAATGTGATGCAATTCCCTCAATTTATGCAAGCCAGGCGTCTTCAAGCGGGTTCGAAGTATGACAAAGCTACTGTAGAAAAATAAAAAAAGCTGCAGAGTTGCCACAGTGTTTGACAGCAGTGGACGAGATTAACTAAAGGACCGAAGAGTCGAGTAGTGAATGTGAAAAATAAAAGTTGCTTTAGTTTTCTGTGCTTAGAGTGTACACATGTGATTTTCTGCGCTTTCATTCAATGTGCCATGAACAGTATCCACCTCTCCAAAAACAAAACCACTCCCACAGCAGGACGTCTGCCTGAGCCCCCTCAGTCGGATAAAAGGTCTGACAGTAATCACCGGGGGTCAAAATTCAAGCAATACTACAATGCCTCTTTGGGTTTCCACAATGGTATGTATGCACAATCACAATCCTTCAAGGAATGCATGGTAAATCAACATAACGGGAAAAAAACAAAACACAAATAACCTTGAACTGATGGACTGTGTCTGTCAGTGATAAAGGGTTTTACAAAAAGATGGGGTCCTTATGAATGCATGTATTTGTGCTGTTGAACTGGTTGTAATAGAAAAGTGCATGAAGAGGATTCATTGATACAGGCTGAGGTCCACTTCACGGTGGTTTTGGCAAGAAGAGGGTGAAACTGAGAACCATTTCACAGCTAAAGACACTTGGCCTCGGGGCAGAAATGCCTCTGGAGCAGAGCTCAGCTCAGTCCTATGACATGGAGGTTTTAGCATAGAGCACAATCGTTACTCACTTCACCTCTTGACTTGGACATTGTCTGTCTCTTTCATTCTCACGCATTCACTGAATGACCTTTGTTGACAGCAAGCACTTATGTCAGTCAAACAAGTGTCTCTGAAGTCATTTCAGGACCTAATGAAAGAATACACTGGCACATTCATCTCTTTTCCTTTCCTGTCTGTATTTATGCCTTTCTAACCTACTCTACAAACACAAATAGTTCTGTTTTTAGATACTACAATGTCAATTTCTGTCAGCTTTTCTTTTACAGACACAAACCTCAGTTCAGACAGCTTTGATTTGCTAACTGCTCCACAGTTGCAGACCAGTCAGACACCAAAGACACCAAAGAAAAACCAATATCCACTTTAAATGAACAGCCTTTTGGAGGAAACTTGCTAAGAATAGAGGGCACCTAGCATTTTCTTAATTACTGCCCACCAATGCCTTCTTACTCAGCATAGTAAAGTGCCAAAGCCCTTTACTGTCTCAAACTAATGACCAGAGCGTATACTCCATGTCAAGAGGAACAGGGATGATTGGGGAGGCACTGCAGTAGAAAGTTAGAGGGGATTTAATTGGACAAAAATAATAACAGCTACCTACTGTTTATGAAAGGGTGAATGTTAGTGAGAACAATGAAGGAAATGAAGGAAGGACAAAGTAGGATAACATACAGAGAATTTTATGTTTTCAGCTGGTATTTGATCCTGCTGTGTTAAGTCGAGTAGAAACGCAGTATGAGGCAATAATCCTGCTAAATTACGGGAAATTATAACATCATAAAACAACCACAGGGTGGAAATGATACCTGAAGAAGCAGCATGTGTTATTCATGGTTACAAATACTGCATATATCATAAGTTCTACGAACTGGAAAGAGTTTATATTTACGTATTTTCACACTTACCCACTGAAACAATAGAAATATCACAACTACAATGACTGTTTAACAAGCATTCAAATTCTTAAGGTGAGTAATTATGAAATAATATTTTACTTCAACTCTTCTCTTCACCTTTCAAGTCTTAACCAAATTTTACAGACTTATTTTTCTTTTTTATACTAAAATAGAAATACGGACAGAATGTAAGTGGAATTTGAAGTGTTAAACTGATGGTTCACTTAGAACAAGAAATAGCTCCAAGTTCATTTCACTCAGTTTAAAACTTAGTTTTGCATCATCACTTTTCAGACTGTTAACTATGAAAATAAATTAAATTTTAGCTGTGTGAAATGAATTCAGAATCAGTTTTGTTGAACTTGCTCAAAATAGTTGCCATATTTCATTTTCTCCTATGACATTTATATTTAAAGCTTATTATACACATTGTAGAACTACTAAAAAGATGAAGAGTTTGTAGCAGTGGAAAATGTGAGCACCAAATATTGAAGCAGCAGCTTGTGCATTAAGTCTCATCTTCAAACAGAAACGAGGCTCCTTCAACACCAACTCCATCACTCAAAATCAGTCAATTCACAAATGGCCAGCATGTTTTCCATAACCGGGTGCTTTATGGTGCAAACATGCATGTGAATCTGTACTCTACGTGCCTGAGTGTGACTATTATTTTTTATTTGTGTATTAGTGTGTGTCATTGCTCCTGGCTGACTGCTCCCTGCTCCAATCTCGTCCTCTCACTTCATGCACACTGTTGAAAATGGGACTTGTGGGTAATTAATTGGATATGTTTGTAATTAGAGGACGAGTGAGGGAGAAATGCACACAAGCCTCCTTTTGTTTAGTCTGTTGCACCTAACAGCAGCACAGGAAAATAAAAACTGATTACACAGAACACTAATTACCATGGAATTATCCCGCTCACTTCACAGGGTTAATTCTTATTCAATGTGTGACTCTTCAACTATGTAATAATATACATTGGTCCGCATGCATTCTTTTTACATATACATGAACCCACATTTTTGTGCTATATTGAGTGTGGCATTGATCAGGCTGATGATAAAAAAAAATGTGTTGAAACATAATGACAACTTTGCTAGTAAAAATGGAGTTTACAGAACAGCAATCAGTGTCCACAGGAAAAAAAAAAAAGAACTGTTGCCTTTCAGAAAACACTATTTTAAAACTTATATCAGGGAAACTCCAGCTCCTTTAGGGCAAAATATGTAGAAATGAGAGAAATGTTTATGCATTTGCATAGTAATGTTTTCTAAAATCATATAACTTCCACCCAGTCCATCTGATGTAGAGCTTTTTTCCCCCAAATTGTTAGCATTAATACTCTTCTCTCATCTTGCTTTATAGGTATATAAAAATACCTTATCCAAAGAAAATTGCTTTGAAAGCATATAAAGCTTTCAGATTTGCATTAATCCCTATAGATCTGATCAAATTTACTTCCAACCCTAATGTAGACAGTGATGGAAAATATTGTTTCCTGTTAGAGTTTGATGACTGCATTGAATGTTGGCTCTTCATTTTGCAGATGTCTTTGAACTGCGTGGGATGGGCTGCCCTAAATGCTGCTTTCAAGGTTGCCAAGGCTGCTCTCCAGTCTCACAGAGGGAAACAAATGATCCCATCACTACATATGGAGAGCATTTAAATCAATTAATCTTTTGCAGTAGCTTAACCTTCCATTTAAAAAAAATACAAACAAATCTATTTCTAAAGCAATTTCACAAATATTTTGCCCCAACATTTATTTTAGAATGAATGCAATTTAAGCAATAACTTCTTTTATAATTTATCTTTTTCAGTGGATAAAGAGTTTCAAGCAACCTATAATTTGCCACCATTTATTTTCCTACAGTGTAAATATAACAACAAAGAAGTTCCTTTTTATGTCACTGGTCACTAAGCTGAACCAGAAACCATATTTATGTTGTCAGTATTCACAGTGAAGAGGATAGTAGTGGGGTATAATGACACATAAAACTCACAAGATGACATGATATCAAGTTCACAACATGAAAATTTTATTACTGGTTTAAGAAAACTTCAAAGATCAAATTTATGCTGCAAAAAGGCCTTCAGTCTAGATTTTATTGATTTTGCAACAGTCATTTTATTCCTTCAGACTTTAGAATAGTGCTTCAACTATGGATGGTCTGCCATAGAACATTTACCATTTCCCAGTTGATATTGATAGTGCGCATTGATTATGAGGCAGCGCAACATACCCGTAGACATCCAGCCACTAAACTGATGAATGTGTGGCAAAGCACCTCATTTCCACAATTTGGCATTGTAGAAAATCTGTGATGTTTTGGGCTCATTTTCCCCTGAAGGTTCTGGGTACCTTCTTAGAGTGCATGAAATCATTAGATGCTTAATATACCAGCAGATGTTAACAAAAAATTTGGTGGCCTTTCCCCGAGACATTTAAAATGGATAAACATCCAAAGCTAAATGGCCAAATCAACCAAGAAATGGCACAATAGAGACAAAATCCCTTCCTCTTCATGAACATCTCAGTTCCCACTCAAAAAGAAGAGTACATAATGCAAGATTTGGATTTATATGTTAAGAGCAATGGTTAAAGACCCCTCTCTATCTATCCTGAAAGTTACTAAAATGTTTTTGAAGACCTATTTGTCATTGAAGGTTCTACAAATTAATGACATGGGTGAAAGCAATGGTTAGACTGGTGATCTTTTTAAGTTTATTTCTTATTGTTCAATTTTTCCACACTTGTTAAATGCACATAAATTAAAGGTACTGCAATAAAACATATTTTAAACTATTTATGTGCATCTTCACCTGATGTTGTTGAAAATGTCTGCAAGTATCTGGGAGTGCTAATCCAATCTCTATCAAAAGCAAATCATAGTCATGATGACATCAAAGAATTTTTTTGGATCAATGTCACAATGGTCTGATCTGATGCATCTAGAAACTTAAATAAACTTAAACAGAAGGAGAAAAGGGGAAAAATCGGAAATTCTCCGTCTCTAACAGAACATGCCCTCTGTCTTCTTCTAGTGCATGGTGTTCTTCTGACTGTGGGTGGGGTTTTCATGCAGCAAAGACTCATGTTTTCATGCAGTGCAGGGTGAACTACTTCTTTAAAACTGACAAACACATACAGTGGTCTAAAATTCAAGCTTTAACTACAGTCATGATGACACCTCATCAAGACGTATTGATAGATTTTCCCTAATGTCCTTTGTGACACTTTGTAGTAACAACAAAGTCAAGCCAGAAGTTAACAGCCCCCCCCCTATTCATTCTCCACTTTTTTAGCTCCAAATGTAGTAATTATGGGAAGTAACACAAAATTAGTAAAACAGGCAGGCTATACATTACACTAGAGATATAAAATCTGGCACACTGCTTTGCTTTAAGTAGAAAACATACCAGCTCATTTGGATGTCCACAATTGTGTCATCATAATTTATTTGATGTTTACACACAAGAACTATGTCAATGAAGTTTAATCACACAAACATAATGCTGGGTGAAAATGCAAAAGCCAAATTTAAGCAGTGGCAGCATGTTTAACCACAGGATGTGCTTCCTGTGAGAAAAAAAACAACCCAACATATCTATTTAATCTAATTTTCTACCAAGGTGGACCTGGGGGAGGGAACACCTTCCTCTCTTATATTACAGAGATGGAAGAGTGGAGGATCCCTCTGGGCTTCACTCTACTCTGCTCTCTTCCTCTTTCTTTCCCTCTCTCAGTTCCGCCCTGTGTTGCCACGGCAACAAGGACTGGTAAAACATGATGGAGGCTGTAGAGGTAGGAAATAAGAAGACAAGAGGGAAAAGTCCACCTGTGGTAGTATACCCTGTGGAACTTTTGCATCCCAGACAAGGGGACCAAAGTTGAGGCCATTTTCCTTTCTTACACACAATATTGGTTTTGCATAAACACGTAGCTCATCTTCTTTTTTTAATTCATAAAATTAAATATGAAGCATAGAAATAACACTTTGTACCACCCTGTAGTAAGTTTTCTTTTCCATACCACATTTCTCTTTTTCAATCTTTATTCTTTGTGCAAAGAGTCCACTGGCAAACCTTTTCATGTACAAATCTGCACTAATAGCAAATACACCTCCTAGTAATAAAAAAGTATACATTTTGATTTATGAATTATGCAAAATACAAGTTTTTTTCATTATTATTATGTATTTTTTAAGAAACGTTTGATCAATGTTGACAGTTTCTCATGTGTGTGAGGGAAAGCTTGGATTAGGTTCATTATAAGTTTGTCTGTTTGGTGATGACATTTGGGAGAAACAGGTGATGCAGCCGTTTTGCAGGAAATATTGTTTGAAAATGATAATTCAATTTGTCCAATCCAGTTTTCCCCCATCTTCTTCACAAACATATTCCATGTGTTTTAACGGTGTTCCAATTTCACAAAATCCATGCACGGCTCTTGCAAACAGCTTAGACAATTTTCTGCAATTGTACAGAATAGAGCTAAAGTCCTGTGAAGCTGGAATGATGGAAATAAGAATTTAAACACACATATGGATGTTTCTAAAGAACTAATCAAAACGTTGCCTTTTGTTAAGGGTGTGCAGCACAGGATGGTTGTCATGCATCTGTTAGGTGTTTCCCTGGTTGAACACACCTGACTTTAATGACTGCATCATTAGCAGGCTCCTGCAGAACATGGTGACAGGCTGAGGAGATAATAAAATATCAGGTGTTGAAAAATACATCAACAACCTGTAGGACACCACCCCTAAAGGAGCACAGCTGTTCAACTTTACCTTAGGTGATGCAAGAGGCATATATAGGGAAGATTGCTTGTAGGAGAGTTGATTTTATCTTTATAAAATAAAGTCTGTTTGAACTGGAGAATAGTCTAGCTCAGGGGTGCTCAAAGTCGTTCTTTGAGGGCCGCCATCCTGCATGTTTTAGTTTTCTCCCTGGTATAACGCACCTGGATCCAATGATGGCTCATTAGAAAACCTAAGAAGAACATTGACAAGCTGAAAAGGTTGTTACTACCTCCAGAGAGAGAACTAAAACATGCAGGATGCTGGCCCTCGAGGACCGACTATGGGCACCTCTGTTCTGGCTAGTAGATTTAAACTCATTTTGTTTATTTCAGTCTCATTCTGCATCTCTCTCCTTCACATTGCTTCTTTCTTCTCGTTTTAAACCCTCCTTTACTCCAAATAAACTGATGATTATTCTTTGCTGCATACTAGTACAATTTTTAACATTAAAGTACAATCTATGAGTTTTTGAGTAAGAATAAGCCCCATTTTTAGCTAGCAGGTTTTGCCCTTCGTTGGAAAAAGGAAAATTATTTCAAGCGTAATGTGTATTCAATACTCCCTAAAGAAAATGACAACTCGATCTGTAACAGACAAAGCTTAGTTTGAAATAAAACACCAGCATTTGATAAGTGGCATGGCATAGAATGTGCTGAAGCTTGACGCTATTCAGCCTAAAAATGAGGAACACTGTGCCACTAAAATGGACAAAATGACCTGGATGTGGAAGACCTCCCTCAAGTGTTTTGGGAAATTCTACAAGATTACTTCTATCCATCTCCGGACACTAAGTGGGTTAAACTAAAATTTTTTGCTTGTGCTGATACAATCTTATGTGACTCACAGTAGTGACATCAGACACAATGTTCTCTTTGAAACTGTTTCCTGATTAAAGCATAACACTATAAAGTTGCTTACATGTTTAACTGCACTTACTGGAAATTACTACATGGTTTGTTGAGGATAGAAAAAAAATACTTTTGGAATTCCAATCTTACATTTATGATATGACAGCCTATCTGACTTCAGATGGTAGTAATATAGTCTATATCTCAGGCTGTTGGAATCATAAGTTAAGGCTGAACTGTCAAACTGATGAAACAATCTAGCCCAGGTGGAGCTACGGGGCCGAAACTCCTTTGAGAAAAAGCATTTATATTGGATGTCAGAGTGGATAGATTGCTATCTTTCACATATACATGCAACATCTATGCACATTTGCAACACCACATATAGATAGAGACACTAAACTGCCACTTTTTTCATCTGTGCTGTTTATATTACCCAATGACTGTGAACCGAGTGATCACACTGACTGATTGTGGTCCAGATTTAAGGCATTGGATGACAAGAAGAAATCACATAGAGACCAGATGCGATCAGAATCAGGGACATCCTCTGATGCCTGGTGCCCACACACCCGACCGTGTTCTGACACACAACACAGGCAGCCTGTTTATCCCATCACTGCTGAAGCTCACATTCCCTTTGAAAGACAACATAACCCAATTACCAACATCCTGTTTTTGACAAAGGCAATATCATGATGTTTCAGATAGGTGTTATTACACCAGGACGCATCCCACTGAAGGTCACACATTTATATCCTGTCCTAGGATATCTTGGCTCTTTATCCGTTCCTCTTTAAAGATTGGTTGACTGTCTGTTACCATGTTCAATAAAAATCTGTCATCCATTGTAGATTTTGTTTAGGATGTCTGCCATCAGGATATCAGGCTACTGCAAACAACTAGCCAGTGATTCAATCTATGATTCAGTTATCACTGCCTCTGTTTACAATTACCATTATGAACAGACCATCCATTTATAAGCACCCTACGTAATGATTTGCAAAAATAAGTCACAATTTCTCTTCTAGTTGAAGTGGCATCATCTCAGACTGCAAAAAGTCGAAAAAAATAACTTTAGGGATATTTATATGCCATGGTACAGAGAGTTCTCGTAAAGGCAGACTTTTCAAAATAGAAAAGACAAGAGTAAGGCCTCTTGAACAAAAGTTGCCAGATGGTTTTATATTTTAGTCAGAAAATAGCTGATAGAGAAAAGGTTACTCATCTAAACTCGTCATCAAATCTAAGTTCAGAATAATAATAGCAAAATGTTTAATTGCAAAGTTTAAAACAACTCAAACTGTGAGGAAGAAGATGAGGAACCAAGTTTGTCCCGCAACAACATACAATAAACAGGAAGGTAAAGGAAGAAAAAAAATCCCTATCAGAGATCATGAGAGAGTCACCCAATTTTTAGAAGAATTGGGTGTCATCTACATGTCAACACATCTTGAGAAATGTATTGACACTTCAGCTGCATGTTGTAAAACAAAGGCAGAAACATAAAAGACCACCATATAAAGTCAAATTTCATAAATTACAATACAAGTTCTGATGCTGTTTGTTTGAGTCAAAGTACATATTGAAAGCAGCAACCTTTGATCAAGCAAACACTTTCATTAAGCCCACATCTCCATATATTTTTTTTTCAGCGATCTTGTGTAATAATCTAATTATTATCTGTAAGTGGAAAATTATTACAATCTACAGAAAAAGGGCTTAGAAACACAAATCTGTATTTAATTAATCAAATGGGTTTCCCTTAGCAAATTGTTTTTAATGGACCTGTGATGCTGTGGGCCTCCACCCCCATCACTTCTGAGAACCTCTTTAAAATATGATTTTCTAAATTATCGGTACATTGTAAATTAACATATGGCAGCCTTTGCCACTTAATAGAAAGTGGGACTTTAATGGGGTTTCACTTCATATTTGGGAGGACACATCACTGGAAGATCTAAATACCAATTTCATTCTTTGGGAGCTACTAACCTACAATCTTTAGATGTGTCCCTGGAAACAACCCACCTAAATCAAACATATGAAGTCCATCATTAACATGTAATTCAACTCTGCAGAAAACTGTAAACAAGCCATTCATTTGAACCTGCTGGGTTGGGGGAAGTTTAGTACATCAAAGTCTAACATTAACCATACTCCTCAAAACCAATAACTTTAATCCTTGGTTGTCAGGAAATAACACACACAATGGTCATCTAAAAAGAGATTTACACACAAAAACATGGCAACAAACCAGATAATAAACATAAAAAAACACCAAAACCCTACAAATGTCTCCCCTGTTGTCGACTTTGTAGAGAGTGATAAAATACAATAATGAGCTAGCTGATTCGAATAAGTGCACTGGAGAACAGTTTTATGACTGGCGGTGCCTCTGTGTAAACATAATAAAGAGCTTAGACCGTAAGATGGAAGTAGAGGTGAAAAAAGCGAGCCAGAGCCATTCATTAACAGAAGGAATTAGTGCATAAATTAATGGTGAAAATAAATCAAACAGGGAGGACTAATTACGAGGTACTGAGCTGATTGAACGTGTTTTTGAATGTCTGTCCGGTGTTTATGAGCAGACTGATGTGTCAACTGTCTTGTGAGCTGAAGGGGCTCAAAAAGTTTAAAAAAGCATAAAGTTATTAGGCTTTAATCAAGGTTAAAATGTGCCAGTTTAATTAACATACTGCCAGTGGAAGGCTCCACTGATACAACTCGGCAATGAGCTCAAACCCTTAATCAGGGTTCCTAAAACAACGCCACAGGCAAGAAGTGCTTGCATTTTCCATTGAAATGTAGCAATCATAAATAATAATAAAAGCCGCACATATCGCTAGGTGAAGAAGCAATAAAAACAAATTCAACACAAAACACATTTGAATCCATCATTGTAATACACATATGAGGAGGACCGTTATGGTGTAAAAACTAATTTCAGCCCTTTGCTAACAAGGACGCAATTTAAAGTGAAAACCCCAATTCTGGTGGATAGGAACAAAACGGAATCTATGAAATTAAATAAGTGTAATTGCAAATACTTATAAATACTTATAATTATAAAACTAAAGCTAATTTTAAAGAGGATAAAAACTTGAAAAAAAATCTACCATGATGCAGAGGCAGAAAATCAATTTGAAGATTTTCAGCACCAAGCCCCCCCCCCCAAAAAAGGAAAACGAAGGTATGGGAACATTTTGCAAATAGTAGGATTGTGAAACAATAGCAATTCTCTTGGGACATTTTAGGAGTACAAGCAGAATCATGTCCACCTTACCACAATCAACCAATTATAACGCTCCTTCAGCAGATTCCAAACAATGGCTAATAGAATGTCATAAGACAGAATGAAGGTAAAAGTCTTACAAATCTCTGATAATTCTTATTAAATGTCATACAATCTCCCAAATGGTAAGATATTAAATCTTAGTAATTACACTACATCCAAGACAAACCTTAGGATCTGATTCTCTAAGTACATTTTCATCCAAGAGGGACATTCAAACAAATATGCAAAATGGACAAAAAGATAAAACATATACTTTTGAGAAAACTTGAGGATAAAAAGGTGCAGACGTTATTTGAAAGTGTTTATTTTAAATTATTTCTCAAGTCTAAATAATTGCCAAATAAAAAAATATTAAAATGAATATTAAATTCAGAAGTGTCCTTAGCTAACTATAAAAATGCTAAAACACTTCGTTATCTCTGGGTACCGCAAACCCAAAGTGGAAGAAAAAATGTATGTTTTTCAGTTTTTGTCTGCAAAATTTGAGGAGTGTGGTGCACATATGGCTCCAGTTCTCTTTCCATTGACAGACCAGAATAACATCCAGCACAACTAAGTTCAAAAGACTTCAGATCTCACAAGGCTTGTCCCTCAAAATCCTAACAGCCGGAGCTAGAGTGAAATGGTTTAAAGTAAAATTTATTTGGCCAAAGTTTGACATAATGCAAAAAAGGTAATTAATGTTTTTGCAAAGCCCTCTATATTCCTCCAGCAACATGTATACATATGAACTCACACAATAAAGGACACCAGCAAACATAATATCTAAGCATATGGCAAAAATGCTAATTAGCAAATTGAAAAGAAACAATTCCATACAATTCTGATGTATATTTTGCCTCCCACTTCCTGTTTCAGCTTCTACTCGTGGCTATTATTCAGTCACAATGCACAAAGCCATAATCCACTACCTGAACACGGGTAAATATACAGCTTCACACATTAAAAGCAAATATTTTATAAAGCCTTCTTGCCCGGAGACTCGTCCCTCCTCAATTAATATCTTTTATTACATTTTAAAGCTCAACTATGACCAAAAACTGCCACGTTTTGTCTTCACTATCTCTCCTCCATCAAAATGTCTTCTCCCTGACGACCATTTACAGCCTTGTTCCCCGGCATGCAAGCAAAAGAAAAAGAAAAAACAGCAGCACATAGAGAGAGCGAGGAAGAATGAAAACAGAAAGACAATGGCAGAAAGGGAGCTCATTACAGAGTTCAGACTGCAGTAGAAAAAAGAAAGGAAAAATAAGAGGAATGAAGCCTGGCTGTCGGAGGCAGAGGCTACAATAAATATACCAATATCTATGAAAAACTTAACCTTGTCAACATCAAAAGAGCTTGTCTTTGCTAAATATTAATCAAATGTTTACTTTCGATAATGGCTCATCAAAAAGACAAGAGAAAAAAAACCAAAAGACAGTGTTCATGAAAAGTTAAAGCAAGCAACAAAGAACAGAAAAGAAATCTAATTAAAATGAGATGAGATGTGTAAGCAGATTAAAGGTGGATAAGCAAGCCTGCAATGCAATTTATGATTTTTTTTACCTGTCCATAAAAAAGAAAAAAAAGGAACAAAAAGGAAGAACTGCAAAAAGAGAAGGTAGTAAGTCCCTGTGTGACAGTGCAGTGCATGATTTATGGTCGGCACTGTCCAGAAATCTAATTGGCCGCCATGTTGGTTTTCTAGTGTGGGAAAGAGAAGAGAAATCTCAGAAGATGTGAGGACTCCCACTAGCCACAGTCAAAATGAAAGGTAAAGGGAGAAAGATAACGTCAGAAAAGAAGGACAAAGGAACTGCAACAGAAAATAGAAAGATTGTTTCACATTAGAAAAATTACTGAGCCCTGTTAGGAATACTTTCCATGTATTTAAATGGACATTAGCATGAAAGCAAAAACAAAGCAGCTAATGATGTGTCGATTAAATTGGTGATTAACACTTAATCGAAGCGTACTTTTATTGCTGCAGCTCCATTTTTTTTTGTCCCCAGGTATATTGACTGATTAGCATTTAAAAATTATGATTCATCAAAGTTAAGTCATATTACCAATAAAGAATTTTAGCTAAAACATGTCCAACAAATAAACACATAATATATAACAGTCTACATGGAAGACCATATCACTGTCAATAATCTGAAAAACAAGCACAATGAGGTAGTTACAGAATCTCTCAACTTTGAGAGACAACTAAAGAGCTAACTGTAACTAAAATACATAAAATGTCCTCACTGTGACAGCCTATGAAACAACAGAGAAGACAACATACTCTACAGTAAATAAAAAAAACTATAATAACTTTGTAGACTGATGCATTTCTCATTCTAGAAAGAAGATTTTCTGGAGATATATCCAGTCATTACAATTAGAGCAACAAACATGCGGTGTTCCGAGTCATCGTGTATAAACTGTGTGAAACAGGTAGGCCTGGGCCAATTTGCCCCTTTGCCAATGCAATTTCATCCCTTCCCATTTCAATTTTACCCTTATACTTGAACTCTTACAAATCAATTAGGTTTTTTTGTAGGTTGGTATTTTCATATGACTATTTTTGAAACAGTCACAAAAATACAACAATGTACACTGAAAAAATAATCTGAAAAACAAGCACAATGAGTTTGAGTTTTGATTACTACTTGGACCATCTGACTTATTAAATGTTATGACCTCTGATCAAATCATCAGATCTCCTACTGATGAGCTATGAAAAATGAATGTGAAAATAAGGAAACTCCCTCCTGACCTATTTTATGAAAAACTGAAACATTTTCTTGGTTTTGGAACAAAATGACCAAAACCACAAAGGAACAAATTAATAAAGACAAAATAATCAGGACCTGGTCCAAACTACAATGTAAAATTATTATGGCTCAAAAGTAAGTAGACAGGCAGAAGGATAGTCAATATTCATTCTGGACTAAATAACTCAGGAATCTCAAGAATATCCTGGGTAACTACAGTAGAAGAGAGACTGATGCACCCATTTAGTTCATTTCCAACTGTATAAATCTGGGAAGCCGTGTTATGGTGTTTTGATTTTGCAGCAAAAAATCAAACACCATAACACATTTTCTACTTTCTACTCATGAAAGACGTCTACTTTCATGAGTTCAAAATATACTAGAAATTCACAAATTTCCATCAGAACGTGTTTTTTTTTCATATGACACTGACACTAAGAGTACAGTACTTACCACCATTAGGCATATTTGGGATGTGCTGAAACAGTATATGTTAGCATTGGTGTCTTTCTTTCTCTTTGTGGTGAGGCAGCACATAGTTTACAGAAATGAGCAATCATTTTCCAAAACGACATTTTCCATTTGATCCAATTTTGTAAAAGACATCTTCCTGCAGCGACTAAATAGCGTACTTTGAATCCTCCATTCGTTCAAGTGGGCAGCCATGTTTGAAGTTTTAAAGTCAGTGTGCCTAATGCTGCTCTGATGTGTAAATGGATCTAGTTAAAAAGTGCTATTTGGTTTGCTGTTTAACTGATTTCATCTTTGAGAAAGGACATCAAAGGGTTCTGTGGGTCTTTTATCTTTCCATCATGAAAACTGGTTTAATGCACACACACAACAACATACACACAACAAGGAAAGACCATAACACTCATCATGACAGATAAATTTCAGTGTATCCTAAGCTGTTCCTCTTGCAGCTTAATCACCCCTTCTTCCCACTGTTCCAACTCTCTTTCTTATGCCAGTTTCCCAACTATTTAAGGTATTTTTGGGAGGATTTCTTAGTACAACAGGCTGGTAAGAACATCCTTCCTAAGATCAGGATATCTGTAGGGATGAGAGTGTGTTTCTGTGAAGTTGTGTGAATTTTGCTGCGCTATACAGAAGCAGCAAAGGGAAAGATATTATTAAGAGTTGTGGTCCTTTATTTCCTCAATTCTCCCGGCCTTATGCCTGAGCCTTCAAAGGAATGGAGGGAAGCTCTTCAATAAACAGAGTCAGAGAATGGAGGACAGATAATGACAAGAATAAAGTAAAGGAAATAAAAAAGCAAATAAGTCAAGACTTAGCAGAAATAAACCAAACACCTTTGAATAAGCTGTAAGCCGAAGCTGCGTATGTAGTGGAACTTAGTCACTTTAGGCACAACTGCCAGCACCCATGTAAACATACCTGTATACATACCCCACCAGCCTCAGGCGATTCTGTCAATCCACAAACCTCTTCCAAACCGTAATCTCCTTAACCTTCATCTTTCCAGCCTACAGTGATTTCCAAGTCCTTCACTGATGTTGCATCACTGCTGTGCCTAAGATGACATCGCAGAGCTTCCTTCAGGGATACATCAGCGAGTGTTCTACACCAGGGATTACATACCCAACCAGATATATTTCACAACCATGAGTTTGGAAAAAAATCGAGAGTTAGGACTCTGTTGTTTGCAGATAAAAATTGTGAATTTAAGAAAGAGGCTAAAGGTAAATACCATATCATTTGAAATGGGAAAATAGCCAAACATGAAAACAAACTACTACTAAAAGAGTTCAGGTTACAATTTCTGTTTAGACAGCATTAAAAACGGCTTACATTTACTTTGCAGGGGAGCAGATGTACATGAATATTCATGTATGGAATGAGTATCAGGTTGAATTTCCAACTCACTGTTGTGTGATTGAGTGAGAGACGGTGCTTGTGTGTGTGGTGTTTCTGTAGACTGGCTCTTTTGTGTAGGTGGAAAAAATGGCCACTGCTCAGATACGGACAACTACATAAAGACAGAAGCAACAAAACAAAAGCAGGCTGACTGCAGTGGGGAATATTAATGAGTAAAAGAGCGACTCATAGCAAATCATGCACAAGGAACAGCAAGAAGGGGCTGAGAAACTCTAGTAATTCCTGTCTGTTCAGTTATGAGTCATATAAGTCTGGCACAATCTGGAAAAAAAAAACTGTCTTTTTGTTCTCTGTATAACATACTGCAGAGCATTTCAAAGGACAACCTTTAAAGTTATCTTTTCAGTTGAATAATAAATGTCTCTGCCAGTTGATGTGCATTTTAATCATGATCATTTTAATCAAAGCAACTAGATAGTTCAGTGGGTCATAAAAAGAGGGGAAAAATTAGCTCAGCGAGAGCTGGGAGATGAAATATCCAGCATATTTGTAAAAGGAACCAGTGGGGAATGTATTCCTAGATGGGTTCGGTCTTTGTAGTTTATGTCTACAATTCATAATTATTTAATAATTTCCTCAGAAAAGCAACTGATGCAAAGTGCCACCAAGCCAATTTTTTTATTCAGTAATAAACACATTTCAATCCATTGTAATCAAATGACGCTGTTATTATTTAATTAGAAAGTAATATGAAAATAATATGTACAGTGCTGGCCCACAGTATTAGAAGGTTTTACACCTGGTTAAGGTCCTCTGCTACAGAGGGCACAAGGACGAATGATTTACCAAAAGAAATTATGAGAAATGCCACAGTTGCTCACATTCACTTGATCTTAAAGGTAATGCTTAGAAGCTCATCAACTCCAATGATTCTAGTTTAGCACAATAAAATATACATTTTCCTGACAATGACATATTTTGTCCCAACACAGGAATCTGCAGGACAGCATCATGGTTTAAACAAATATCTAATTTGACACATACAGCTATAACCTTTAAAACCTCTAGCTCCAGCTGACGGTTTCAGAAATTTTGCTTTGAACACTGGAATATTAGTTTTGTAGTTTTTGCTGTGCCTCTGCACAAGGACAGCTGCCTGAGAAAAGTCAGAGCTAATCACGTAACTCTTTTACTGAAGCATTATTGTAAAAGCAGATGCTTTAAATTGCTAAAATAATATCCACATCCCAATAAATGGTTACTACAAGTTACGACCCTTGGAAATCATAGGAAAACTTCTAGATGAGCAGCTCACTGTGGTGTCTGTAAAAATTAATTTACAAACGCCACCCGTCAACAGATAAAAGTTATACAAGTATTATTGAAGGCTTGGTATCTGAACATGCCTAGAAATTTTAAGTGTTTACATTATCTGCCTTACTACCCTTTCCACTAACGTTTGGTTCAAAATCATCTTTTCAATAAGAAAAAGTTCTAACAAAATGTGACCTCTAAAATTTTTTAAATGTTTTCAGAGGGTGAACAAAGAAAGGTTCAGACAATTAGCTTTGTAAATTACTACACAAACACTGTCTTAACAGTTGGTTTGTATCCCAGATATAAGCTGCCATGCAGTCTACATAATTTAACCCTGGTTTAGATTAGCTTTGTCTACTCACTGATTTAGTGGGAGAATTGGCAGCCATGCATATTTCAAAAGAACAAAGTGGAAATGCATTGAGAAATGGACCAATGAATTTTCTAGAAAAGAAAAAAACTAAATGTGGTAGGCAAAATAGGGACACTTTACAAAGTTTGAAATCTTCTAGTGGCAATCTGAAAAATTACAAAATCAAAACAGGTAAGGCACAAAAAAAAAAACCCAAAATAAATACATAAATGGGGAAATAATTGGAGTGAAAAAGTATTGGAGGCAGTTTAACCCACAAGGAAGACTAGAGACAAGAAATCATCTTCAGCACATATAAAAAATATATTATTTATGTTCTCATCTGTTCTTCCCCCAATCAGATTAAATGTATGTTTATTCCAATGTGAAATCAAGAATAAAGACTGATGGAGAAGTGCGTGAAGACAGAAGGAAAAACAAAAATCCAAGAACCGAGAAGGACAGTGGCTGCTGAATTCTTGATGAGATTAGCATTTTAATATATTAATGAGGTCAGTGTGAGACCAACCTCTCAGCATGATTTTAATAATGATGGTAGTTATAATAATATGAATGATGTTGCAGTTCAAATCTACAAAGCAGGGCAGAAAATGCAGAAGAATCAGTAAATGAAAATAGTTTCAAAATCTAATAGTTTCATTCTTTTTGAAACTCACACTGTTACCATGGGTTATTATTACCCAAATGACTGAAGACATATTCAGGGAGCTTAGCAGCTAAACTTCAGGAACTGTTGACATAATTTATAACTTTATAGTTTATGAAGTGGCTGCTGCTGGAGCTGCCGATGATCTATAAATCAATAAACCTCTGACATCTGTCTATGCAGGCAGGTTTACGTCAAGGAGAGAGGATACACACATTTGTGAGTGAGTGTGTAAGTTTATGACCTTGGCATGCTGGATCTTGCCAGTCAGGATAATACGACAGGAGAGAAAGATAGGCAGTGACTCAGCAAGGCACCTCCAATGAATCGCAATCAGGTCAGAAGGGCAGCTGCTGTGTCATAAGAAATATTCAGCGTCTGTGTTTACTATGTGATTTCTACACAGCAAAGTCAGAAATGACAATCAAGACTACATTTTAGAACTGCATATCTGACGATTGCCTAATTTACCTTTAAGTAAATCTAGTACATTCAATTTTTCTATGTTGAAAGGGAATGTTTTTAACATATGCTTTTTTTGGAGAAGCACCTAGAAAAGCTGAGGACAGCTCCAAATGTTCATGCTTGTCTCAGTTTCTATTTTCATCTCTTCCTGTAATCACCCTTCTTCCTTTTCACCTCCTCCTCCAGCTGTCCAGCCTGCTGTTCCACCAAGGAAGGAGTGATCACACCAGCACATGACACCACGCTGGGACATGTGGCATTTCCACTGCTACACATCTCCTCTGCCTAAATTAGCATGCATTACACTATCATATGAGCAATTAAATTGAGTGGGAGGATGACAAGTGTACATTCGGAGGGAGAGAAACTCTCAGTGCCTTCAGGTGGGGCGGGAGAAGGCAGGTGTTCCTGGGTTGGAGTGGGTCAGGGGAGGGGGGATTTTAAGGAGGGCACAGCGGGAGATAGAGAGGGTTTGTCAAGCACCAAGTTTGAAAGAATTAAGAAGCTTGGAAAAGCACATGACTGCAAATGACTAACAGGGAAATTAATATACGAGTGTATGCACGGAACATAGCAAAGATAACAGAAAAGATCTTAAAGCATCTTATTCAAATTTGTATATCAGCAAAAACAACTCTTTCTTTTCAGCAGTCAGTGAGTCTCTTTACAAACAATATGATAATAGTCATTACATGGTTTACAATCACTGCACCAAATTGAGTGCAGACAAGAGAGAAAATAAGAGTTTGAGAGGATGGTGATAACAATTAAAGTTCAGGATGCAAGAAGCTTAGGGAGTATCTATATCCAGCCTGACAGTTTCTGTGATCTGAGCTAATGGTTTGAGGCAGTAAACCTGGAGACATGGCTTTCTGAATGACACATGGCACTGTGACAGATCCAACTTTAAGAGACAAACATTATACAGCTCAGTTGGATTATATTGAAATGCATACCAACAACTATCACCTTTGGAACAAAATCCTCTTTCAAGACATAAAAAGTAACAAAAAATAAGCTTTTATGTCGCATCATGTGAACTTGATGTTGAGAGAGGACGATTATGCTTTCAAAGAAATTAGCATAATTCCTACTGTAAAGCATAGTGGCAGCTCATATGTTTTTGCATAAAATAGAATGACAAATTATGAAGAAGTTTGTAGAACTATAGACAAAAGTAGAAGAGATATGAAGATGAAACAGAGTCTTATCAATATAAAAATGAATCAAGCCAAAAGACTATAGAGATGTCTGACCCCCGGCAAAGTGACTGCTGTTACAAAGTGAAGCATGAAAAACAATGAGGCCCAGGATTTTTTGAAGTGTGCTTTCCATCAACATGAGGCCAAATAAAGACTATCAAAATGAGAATGGAAGTACTTTTTATTTCGTTATTTTTTTGTTTTTCAAATTTGTCACCTAAAATATATGTACAAAGTTGTGAGTAGTTAAAAATATATAATTTCGCTGTATAGCTCTCGCCTGGTAAAAACCAACCCCTTGTTCTACACTTTGCTCCGTACAGAAGCATCCTCAGCTATCAACAAGCAATTACTGGAGGTGTAAACTCAGTTGAAAATTTAAAATTCTATTATGTTGCCAGCATTTGATAGTGACATATGTAATGCATATATAATGTATTAATTTAGTCTATTCATCGATCAAGTAGTTTTAAACTTGTGCAAAGTCAATTTTAGCCTGTTTGCCAAAGAGCAACATCATATGAATTAAAATTTGAAAAGAAATCTTACTGAACTCAAAGAAGCTACCATCAACTTATAAGAAATATGAAAGAGAGGTCACACTCGAGCCACTGCAGAATTTGTAGAATTCTCTGTGGACCATTAGTGATGTTTATCATCACTAATGAGTGATAGTAAACACTGCTGATAAAGCATTTACATCTAGATGTGACTGTAAATCTGTTGCTACAGAAACAACAAGGATACAAAGTGTTATCATTGGATACCAGTCTCTCTGGATCAATACAGACTAATATTATTCCTGACCAGACACACTTGTTTTTTTTAAACAGTTTCCTGATATTTGTTACTTTACTTTTTCTGACCCAATCAAAGACGAGTGAAGGAGCAGGACCTCACACAGCAACACTGCAGCATCATATGCATAAAACAGAGACAGCTTTAGCAAACAGCAGAGAGCGGAAAGAGGAGCCAAACACATAACCGATGCCAAGCTACCAGTGTGGTGTCTGCTCTCCCTGCTGCAAAATTGATTAAGAAAGCTTCTCAGACCGGATGCAGCGGCCCAAACAAGATGGTCATGAAGGTCATACAGAGAACACATAAACCTGAGCTTCACCAAATGGTCTCGGATTCAGTTCTCTCTCCAGAGTTCATTCAATGATCAAAAACTTTAAAGGGACATTAGTAGGCAAGGCCCAATTTGAGATTCTCATTGCACCAAAACCTTGAAAAAAATACTTCTGTTCCACAAAAGTTTGTATTAAACCCAAATATATAGGCCTACAGTGACAAAAGTAATATAGCATGTTAAAGGCATATAATAATGCTCCTATGATATTTTTTTATTTTGACTTTGAAGCATAAACTTTAACAACAAATTTGAATCTACAACTACGTAATGTATTTTTAGTGAAGATGTTTATTGTTGAAACATATTGTTCAACTTTGCCATATCTATTCATTAGAGTATAAATAACTGATAACTTGTCTGCTAATTGGACTCAGCAGAATAATATTTTATAATAGACATGTTTATAGTTTGTCAAGTTTAGCTGAACAAAAAAGATGGGAGGGTGAGTGCCGGTTTCTCTACACAACTGGAAATGTTTCAGTTTGATAACATGGGGAAAGGAAGTGTGTAAAACACGGTTGTCACATACCTGATATCAGAAGAGCCATTTCAGAAGTTATCAGTGGGGGAACATCAGGGAACATGGAAGAGAGCGAGAAAGGGGGGGACGCATTAATGTAGCATCAACTGATCGTATATAAACATGCATAAATCAGAGATCATAAAACAAAACTGAGTGATAAACAAAATGCGTAAACACAACATGGTAATCAAATTCATAAACATTCCATGTATAAAAGGAACAACACCCAAAGGCCAAACTGGTCAAATTTGTCCAACAGTTTCTGTCAGCACCCCAAAAGTAAATTGTGCCAACTCCTGGTAGCAGTGACGACACCCGCCTCCTGTGCCCATGTGGTGCCAGCGAAGCAGGCTGGCACAAGGCTAACTGGCGCACTACAGTGCTGTGAAAGTACAGCAGCACCGTTTCAGCCTTAGGTTAGAAAGATGTGATTCATTAATCAGCGCTCCCTGCAGGGAATAACACTGCCTGCTGGCGCAGCCTCTTTCCATTCTCTGTCGGTCCCTGCTGAGCAGCTACTGGACAAACAGCACAATAAAAAGCTGTACACACACACTGCATGCAAAAAAAAAAACACTGATATGCATCCCACTAATAATTAAACACACACATCAGTTTATGTATTCATACGTTTCACTGCAGCTTTGTCTCCTGAGGCTTATCTTTGAGGAGATGGCTCGACTAGGAGAAAAATAATTTCAAAGTAGGCTGGGATTTTTTTTAATTATCTGAACGCTCCATATTTCACTGGTTGTCTTGGTCTCTTTAGTATTTTGTTTACATTGTCCCCACATTTTCATTTATGCAACAACGACTGTTTATTAATCACTGTCATCTGGAAATAAAAGGCTGGCAGTGGCTCGTAATAATCTGTTGTGCTTTGTGTGACTATAAAAGGTATATTGAAATATTTTCAAAGGTCAAAGAATTTTTAAGCAACATACCGTGTGCTTGTTTCTGCAGTGTTATGACTATGATAATACAGATTTTTATTTTATAAATCATTAAACATAACAATTTTGTCATTTTGGTTAAATTGTTCCTTTGAGGATACTAAAAACTGAGATCCATGTAAGCTAAAACACTCTGAAGTAGTGCTTCCTTTCAGTACTCAAAGGATGAGTGTTTCTGTCTAAAAACTAACATGCCATTAAATGCCCCAAGGTTCCTGAGCTCTTACTAAGTGCATCCCAAGTTAAAATGTATTCTGCCCCATGGAGTCCTAACACAGACATTTTAAGCACACAGCATAGCAGGGATTAGGGATAAAAAGCCATGACTGTGCTGCCAAAACACTATGAAGCTGTCCATTTCTCACATCAAGTACTAGTAAACACTGTTAATGGATATGCTGTTGTCATTTGGACAGAGCTAAGAAACTACAGCAGTTGCCTCTGCAGGTTGGAGATAAGCCATTGGAGACAAACAATCCTTTTGATGGTTTTTTTCTCATAGATTTACAGTTTGAGGACCGTAATCAGCATGCACTTGCTGACTGCAAATTTGTTTAAGGAACAGAAAAGCTGAACAGAGGTGAAATGTAATTATTGGTCAGTCCCTTTCCAAACAGCCCTTTGTCTTGGGCTGACAGCAAACGGTAATCTTCCCAGTTTGGAGCTGCTGAGTTTGCGTGGAGAGCGTAACCTGTAGCTACTGACTTATTATTAGGTCTAATAAGTCTTAAATTAAATGTCTTTTTTTTAAGTAGTTAGGATTGTTGCCATTTAAATGGTAATTTATTTTATCATCCAATTTTTAAGAAGTACAATCTTTACTACATCAAGCAAACTTTTAATTCATTGTTCAGGTGCAGAGAAACAAGGTTGTGGGATGTTAATTCAGACACATCTTTTTATCAGTTGTCAACTGATAAAATGACAGATTACAGGTAGCAAAGGTCCTCAAAAAGTCCATGATTACTGGCGACATTATCAGTAGTTAGAATTTTATTTGCACTTTTTCACTCTTATAAATATTGTTACATTTGGAGCAAAGAAGCATTTTGGCATCAAGACTAACTGGAATGAAGAACTTTAGTTAATTTTATTCTTCTGGCCTTCCAATATCCATTTTCTATGGAGAATATGCTGCATTTGTAAATGCTACAAGACTTTGTGAATAATGCTTATCTTCTATCAGCTTGAAAATACCCAGGCATTATTGCAACAATCATTGCTTGAAACAGTTGCAGAAACTGCTTAAAATTTTGTACTCATATGGTTTTCAGTTTGTTTTCCTAAAATAGCAAACTCAACTTAAAATAAACCATCACCAAGAAATTTAGAAGCTAAAGAATGCCAAGTCTTTGTAAACAGGAGGAAAGTAGCGAGTGCATTTGTGCATATCAGAAGGAGAATTGGCTAAAAAAAGATGCTCATATTTATCCCATACGTTACGGAGCAACAGAGGATACAGCACTTTATTATCTTGACTTTTTAAATAAACTTGATGATTGCTCAAATAAATTAACTGCAGCATGTACAACAATATATTAGACCAAATAATGATGGCTCTTAATGTGAATGTATTTACCTTTTTTTAGGGTACAATGGACAAAAACATCAGGACAGGACTATGTTAAACTTGACTTCCTTTAAACGAGTGTAATTGTAGAATCAAGTAATATTTTGTTAATTCTTTGCCTTTGACCTACTATCTAAACCTCTCACTTTCTTATTCTTCTCACTTGCTCCCCCTGTGACTGTTGATCTCTTTCTCAGCCTCTCATCTCCCTCCATATCTCCAGCCGTTGACAGCTCACGCAGCTTCTCTTTGCAAAGCAACAAACACCCTCCGTCCCTAGCTTCTTGCTTTTTTTTTTTTCTCTCTCACAATCTGCTGGCTGCACACTCTCAGCACCTCACCCCATTATTTATTGATCATGGAGTCGGGGCTGTGTATGGGGTCTTAACAGTATTTCCATAAAAGATATTTAAGGCTGCTGCCTCTCAGATCCCCAGCGGCCATCTTTGGAAGACATACGGAAGGGTCATAGGACATGATTAAAGGACAACCCAGTCTTCATGAAATATAGAAAGCTTATAAGAGTGGCAATAAGGAGACAGGGGAATGAAAGGGTTAGTATAAATGGCTTTACAGTGGATTTTAAAGAGGAAATTTTGTGAATAAGAGCGAAATTTATCAGTAAGAAAGACATAAAAACCTGAAACTCATTCACATCTAAGAAGTAGACTGCTTTCCTTCATGCATCTCGTCCTCCTTTTCTTCAATCTCTTGCACCCAAATTGGTATAAGGGGAACTTTAGTCCCTCTTTCTCCTTTAAATAAAAGGACAAATGGTGCATGTGGCAGCCTGGCCACGGAGCGCTAAAAATCGAAGTGACATTGTGTGTCATTACATTCCTCTACACCGTCCCAGACTCTGCTGATTCAAACTCACCGCCAGTAATAGCAATGGTGTGTGTGAGAGTGTTCTGAGAGCTCTGTAAAAGGTCAGGGATGGTACTGAAGTCTCTTGTCAGCATTTATGGTAAGTGGTGTGGCAGCAGGGAGAAAAGGTTGGAAGTATCTTTTCATTTGGATTTCTTGGGGAAATAGCTGGGGGAAATGAGCCTGTTTTTTTTTTTTTTTCACGACTGTCTCCACGACAAAACGGGTGATAGAAAGTCAGGAAGTGAAAAGGAAGTGGAGGAAATGCAAAGAGATGCTCAGAATGTGGAAATTGCTGCTGATGGTTAATGGAATGGACCCAAGGTGAGTGGTGTTTGATGGGAAGCACGTATGTCTGTGTCTTGCCAAGGCCAAAGCACTACCTCAGCAACCAGCACTGCAACATGACACAGGTGCCAGGAAAGGCTCAGATATGCTAAATGGGGAATACAGAGGGTTTGGATCAGGAACAAAGGGGAAGTAAGGTTCACTGCTACACACACCTCTACTGAGAAGAGGCATCAGTCAGCTAGAGAAACAACTATCCTGCTGTGAGCATTGAGACGATGGGAGCTGAACTCACATCTGTTAATGGAGTGATGAGATAGATTAATAAACATGCACCTGGGAAAAATAATACAGACATAGCAGCTGAACAGTCCATCACCGGACTCAGAGAGGGTAATAGTCAAACTGCTGCAGAGCCACAGCGGCTACACATTTTCTCTCCCTATACAGTACACTTCTGTTAGGTCTTCCTCTCTAGTTATGGCATAAGTGATCTATTGACCATCATTTAACAAGGCTTCATGTTAATCATTCATCAGCATAACCATTCAGTATGCAGCAGGCTGTTAGACAGAGAGTCGACCAATGTGGAACAGAGAGCAGAGGTTTCCCTGTGGGACCCACTAGAAAAGGGAATAGCAATGGATCATCTCATGAACATTAATCATGCTAGCCTAGTTCCTAATGCAGAGTGTAAATGGACAGGGGACGTTAAGGTCCACTGTGCTCATATGGATATTTATGGCTGTATGAAACAAAGAATAGACCATATGAAAGCAGAAAGGTACTGAATCTTCCACTAATTACATGTAACCCAGAAAAAAAAAAACAGAGTCCAGAGTTTGTTTGTTTCCTACAGGAAACAAACAAATGAATTGCAAATGCTTTGTTTTAAAGAAAGTATACTTTTTCTGCAGATGTAGCAACACAAAATGTCAGTATGCATGATTGTATACATCCCTGGGCTCCAAGAAAAGAGCCTATGAGTTAAGGTATGAGAGTGAGTAGAAATGGAAGGTAGACACCAACTGTTGTCTATCATCCAACCATCTAGACGCCAACTTTAAACAAATATTGTTTGATCTTACCTTAGTCATTGCTGCTGCCTCAAGATAGTAATAATAAAAAGAGTTTTCTATTTAAAGTTTTATAGCTGCTTTGATATATATATATATATATATATATATATATATATATATATATATATATATATATATATATATATATATATATATATATATATATATATATAAACATGTCAGTATTTCCTTGTCTTGCAACATTCTGTAAAAATCACAGATGATTTTTTGGTGATTTTGATAAAATGTCCTGTTATTTTCAACTAGTACTCCTCATTGCATTGTTGAGTTGTACCTGACTCCAGACAAGAAGCAGGTAAAATCGTGGTGAAGTGAATATATTGCAGAACTGTAAACAACAGAAGGTGGGCATTAATTGGACAAGAACCAGGTGGGTTTGCTTACACTGATGTAGTAGAGCTGTAAGAGGAACAAGAACCTAATCTACTGAGGAAAATTATTACTGTATACTACAAGAACACATGCAGTTAATAACTAATCAAAATAGTTGAGAATTAGAACTTAAACTAAACAGAAAAAGCACAAAAGAAAACCAAAGAGAAAAATAGAAAGACAAAGGAACCAGATAAGAATTAAGACAAAAAACTCACACAATATTAAATTAAAGATCGACTTTCATGACAAAAAGATACAGGAGATGTAATTTAATACATCGAACAATAAAGATATGAAAAGTAACCTAACCAAGTCTTATGACCGCTTCTCAATAAGTTGTGAAAGCTGTAAAAGGGTAAAACCTTAGTAATTAAGTGACAATTTGAGCTTACAGTCTTTTAATTAATTTATTAAAGTAAAGCTGTTGTTAAATGTCTGCTGCTGTTAATGACAAAGTTCTTGAATGTTTTGGAAGCTGGGAAGAATCACAATCAGACAACTGTGAGTGCTCAGACCAACAGAGAGCAGACAGAAAACACCACAGTATTACCAGCTGGCTGAGATGCTGTCACCTGAATTCAAATGGATGTGAAGAAATGCACTGGGAATAAAAACCCCACCACAATGCCTCAAAAGAAAGCTGAGTAAAAGGTATAGAGAAAAATAAATGTGAGACCCAAGTGGCAGAAAAGCTACTACAAACAGACACACAAAAAATGTTTTTATTCATGCTATATGAATGTGCCAAAATTGTATCTGCTGCATAGACTGAGATTTGGTTTTTCACTAATACTCCTAGCGCAAAAAACCCCCAAAAAAACAACATGTTGCTGCAACACAGCATGCGGTAGATATGTTTTTGCAACCCTGCATAGAAAAAAAAAAGATGTGTTGGGAATATAATGCTATGAAAACCGATTCATTGTTCAAACAACTACTCGCAAAGTAATATTCTCTTGGGACGTCCCTTTTAACAAATGGTTGACCTATGAACATATTTTCCTTGTGTATTTTAGACATTTAGCTCCACAACTTCCCCATAATAAACAGCAGCCGCTGCAGTCAGCCCTAATTAAATACCTGTGCATCTGCTCCTGGATCTGTCTTGCTTGCTATAAATCTCATTTGCTTGATATGAGGGTGGGGGAAGGTGAAAGCATATAGCACATGATTTCACATTTTTGAAAGTATTTTAAAAACACTCCTTTTTAATTCATCTTCTAAACTGACAAGTGTAGTTAGGTAAAACTCTACTGGCCTATTTTTTGGCTGCATAATAGGCCTGTAGAGCCTATTAGTTGAAACTGAAGTCAGGCCTTCAGTTTCAACTGTAGCTGAGACATATTTGTCACATTTGCCATCTATGTTAGTGTGTAACAGGAAACACAAAGGATGCGAAAGGAGAGCAAGGGAAGAAGATATTAGGTCATGACATTCATCACTTCTGAAACTAGATATAAAAAAGTGCTGAAAAACAAGCTGACTCTATGGTCAAGTTGAAGATGTGAATGATGAAAAGATGAAGAATAGACAGAGTTCTTTGTTTGGCATCAATAGCAACCAATGTCCAGTTTCTACACATATGAGCTTGTCGGACTCTTTTCAGCTCACTCTGTTCCCTCAGGCAACCTCCGGCTCTAAATTGAGGTCGGATGTCGCTTGCGTGTGTGTGGGGTTGTGCGAGGAGGGGTCATGCTTACATGCACACATGAAGAGGCGTCAAAAATGCAAGCTTAGGTCACCACATAGTACACAAACATGCACCAATACCACATCAGAGGAGACATCTTCCGGGCCCATCATGCCTGGGGGGACAGCAGCTCTTAACCCTCTTAAATATTTACTGACATTGCTATCATCTAGAATCTCAACTGTCCTACAACACTGTACTCTCAGTTTGCCTAATACCTAATACAGAAATGATGCAAAGCAGATGTAAATACTGAATATATTTAGCACGAACAGTTGGATATAGCCTTAATTGGCTTTAACGTTGTCTATATTTTTAAACACAACAGACGTTGACCCCTGTCACCATGCCCATTTACGGGTAGCGTGTCTGAAGGTACACCTAATGAAGACATCTGTACAACAGCTTATATTCATGGAGTCATACAAGGCAATAAAATACACAAGACCAGAGCAATCACTCAATTATTCTGCTGACATGCTCCATTGTTTAGGTAATGGTAGCAACAACTCATGCATACATAAAGCTAAGGACCTACCCATGTGTGGTTGTGGGTGTAAGGCTGTGTGCCAGCAAGACCTTGCCCCAGGGGTGACTCTCGAGGCAATTATTCACTCCTCTGCATTGTATTTAACCTTTGACCTTCCAAGGCGAATCAGTGTCATGCAGCTGAATGTGTCTAGACCACTTAGTGATCACTGGGGTCAGGCATAAAAGTTTTCTCTCAGGACATCATTGACAGGGATTTTTTAATCTGTGTAGTAAAACTCGGTGAAGACCAAGACACTGTAGTAAAAGGCTATGACACGTTAGAAATAGTATCACTTTTCTTTATTTTGTAACCGTTTGAAATGGATATTTAAAGAAAACGTTAGTATTGAGGAGTACTTAAATCTTTAAAGACAAATTGAGTTTAGAAGTTTGAAAATAAATTAAATGACAAGGTTACAAATGTGAAAATGTCACTTTGCAAACCAATTGTTTAACCAATTTTTAAAGTATAAACAAAAATGCATGTATACTTGTATGGATGGATGTATGCATGAATGGATGGATAAACAGGTGACAGACTAATAACTGCCAGGTTTGTAGGAATCCCTCCATCAATGGCAAATTCTAGTTGTAACTGCAGTAATTGCAGTGCAAAAGCAGTAGCCTGTCTTCATCAGGCACTGCCTCAATCAATTAGAAGCTATTAAAAAAATCCTGATACTCTAGGATTTATCAAATATTTTGCAACCGAAAATAAAACACTCATCAAAAACTATCTGGACTACAAACAAGATGTTTATAGTGGTATAAACCAACACAATACAAAAGCTGTTTGGGTTTCAATGACATGACTGAATATTTGTTGCAAGGAAGAAATGGACATAACGTAATGAATCCTGACAGAAGGGCTGCTAAAATGTGATACCCGATCTTTGATAATCTCCCTCTTGTGTTTAGGTCATCTGTATTGTGGCAACAAGATGAAGTGTTCACCACATTCAAGTGAATGGTAGGTGGGTGGGGGGCTGGATGGTTAGTGGTTTTGGAAATCGATTGCATCATATGCTTAGACAAATGCAGGGTAGATATTAGCTGGGACCAAAAGTCAAAATACACTTAAATCAATATTTGTGGATGTCACATATGTGGGGCAGGGTCCAACTGGT
Organism: Gambusia affinis; assembly: GCF_019740435.1. Lineage (NCBI taxonomy): Eukaryota > Metazoa > Chordata > Actinopteri > Cyprinodontiformes > Poeciliidae > Gambusia > Gambusia affinis. The sequence goes on from NC_057890.1 coordinate 11,181,238, forward strand.
ACAGAAGAGCACTTAAATGGGCAAAAGGGGGTGTTCTTTTCCATTTACAACTCATTCAAAATATAAAGGACATTTATAAATCTCAGGCCTGATTGAGTAAAACACAACAGTTAAAATCAAAAGTCAATCACGCCACATAAAGACCTTTTTTTCTAGCGTTGAGTTCTTGAAAGCTTGTAGAAGGAAGAGATGGGAATAGTGGAGTATGAAATATGACAGGTGCTAGTTACGTGGTTTTCCTTAGAGAAGCTCTTGGAGGCTCTTATTCCATTCTGCACTCCGTGGTGGGCTGTGAATCCCAGACCGGTCAATACCCCAACCCCCCTTCTCTTGAAGTAAACCCTTTTAAAACATGCATGAGTCTATGGGTTGGGAATGTGTCACACAAAGCCTTCAAGGCTTTTCAATGTGGTAGAATATCTAAGAGCTAAGTGATCCCATCTTTTAAGGATTAGGTTTGAGGGTTTTTCACTCTTTAACAGCCTTTTGCTCTTCTTCCTATTATCTTTTTCTTCTTTTTGGCTCCCTTCTTGACTGACAAACTTCTATAAATACAAATCACACCAAAAGTCAAAACCCCTCTAGGAATATGAATCTAAAGATCCAGGTTACGTAGCCCTGTGAGGTAAATTCCCATGTTTATCGTTCAAAGCTTGAATTGTTGTCAGAATATAAGAGCCTGTACTAACTCGCCATGTTTTGGAAAATACAGACCTGAAGGGATAGTTAGATTTTATCCACTTGGTTTTGTATCCTGACATGGGTTCTGACATATACATATTTGGCACTTCTTTTATAGCAACATATCTATTAATGTTGAACATTACAAAATGTTTTAGGAAGACAATACTGCCCTGCAGCATCAGTGACAATGTCCTTCCTGAAACAACATGGATTTAGGGAGGAGGAGGCTGCCATTAGACTAAGAAGAGAAAAATATATATTTAAAGTTTTACAGCAAGAAAAAGAAAAATCCATAAAAAAAATAACTTTGATAAATTAATTATTTTCAATATCAAACTCACTTCACAGAGTACTTTGCTTCCTTCCTACAACATACTCATTTCCTGGCTTCTATCAGAAAGAGATGAGGATCAATGTGCTGTCATACTTAATGTGCAGTATCTGCTCTCCTTCATATTCAAAAATGGGTCTGTATGTCAGAGCATGGTTGACACAAATCACCACTCAGTGGCAAATGTGGAAGAAAGAATAGGCAGAGGGAGGAATACATGGCTGGACAGACAGTGGGTGGACAGTCAACACTGATTGAGAGCAGGAACCACAGCTTACCAGCACATCCATCACTGGCTTACAGGAACAAAACAGAGACAAGGCAGAAACCACACCACCACCTATTATCTGATCGGAAATGTGATCAGTGACACACGAGCGTTAGAGGGAATCTTTCTTTGAGGAGTGAGCACAAGTCAAAGTGAACCGGAAATAACTACTTTTCAGATATATAATTAATTTAATCTCCATCATTATATCAATATTTACTTCTACCTACAGTCCTTTTCATGCTTAATTGACCACTTCACTCATCCTGTTTTTTCCTACTTCATCTTCCCCAGCACCACATTCCTCAGTCCACATCACCCTCTTTCCTTCATCAGAAACAATGATGCTTAGTGAATATTATGCTCATGCATTCTTCTCTTAAGTGCCACCATTATGGTTACCAGATGCACTTATGGCTTTTTAGTTCCATTGATTGGCACAATCAATACGTCATTCAAGGAAAGTTTGGAGACACTACATTAGAGCTGCCAGACGCTCTTAAAGCTTTAAGCAGTCATTTGTATGGAGATAGGAGGTAGTTCATTATGTTAATGGACACTAGCAGATGGGTTGGGGTTTTGGATCTAAATGCTCTAGACATGTTTCCAGGATTTTCAATTTTGTTATTTTTCCACGTTTTTGTTTCTCATTGCCATGATGCGACTCATTAATGTCACGAATGAGTTCATAAGGGTCTTTGCCATGACAGTGGTAAACAGCATTTTAATATTCATAATGGAAAACCACTCAAGACAAAAGTGGTCAGCTCATTTATGTCTCTAATTACAGAATAATAACTAGCTTTCAACTGTGTCTCATCGTTTATGACAATATGGGTTTTCTTTCCTCTAAGTAGATTATCTCATTACGCATAACCTCCCTAACTTGCTTAGCATATTTTAATATTTCAACTTTAGACACAGCCCAAAATGTCAAATCAATAAGGCTGAAGTGTTTGACTTAACAGAATGCAGTTTTTCAGACAATATATTTTCAGAGTGCATTGTTTTATTCAAAAAGAAAACTAACAAGAAAATAGGCAGTAAAATCTTTCAGCTGCAGCAAAATAACCTGGATTTCTGCTAATATTTATGAACAGATGGAATTATTGACAGAAGCATTTCGATCTTTGTGACAGTATTTATATCAATGGATGTTTCTGTTCTCCATCGTTATAATACCTTCCTTTTTCTTGTCAAGGACTTCCACTGTGCCACAGCAGCAGATAAGCACTGATTGCTTTGAAGTCTCCCTAACGGTTTCCACACTAATCTGGCATGTCACACTTGCAATCATGCTGAAGCAGGTGACATGTGACTGAATAGTTAAACAATGGGATGGAGCTTGAGCTTCAGATAAGAGAATTAATATTGATTGCGCATGCATGTTGGGCAGATTGTGCCCATTGTGAGTTATAATGCTCTGTTCATTTGCCTAACAGTTAAATGTCTGGCTATGGTGCTAAATGACAAAGGTGAAAAGTCACCTTAATTGACCAACCTGGTGGACTGAAAAATATTATGTGTATTGGAACGTGGTTTAAACTCGATAATAAAGTGGTTAGCTCCATTTCAGCCAAGGCGACTTTTTTTTTTTGTCACATTGAAAAATATTATGGCATAACTGTTTTTATTGAAAAGGAAAAAAAAAATGCATTACAACAGAGTAAATGTAATGTTATAGCAGTGACTAATATATAATATCACATGCTATTGTACGGAGATGTCTTGCATACGCTGGTAAATATTCACTTGCTTTGGCTTACTGCGGTTACAAAGCACATTATGATCTATGTGGACCAAAAATAGAATTTTAAGTTTAGATTTGGAAAAGTAACATAAAATTGTTTATTTCCACAAATCAAACATTGGTTTCATAAAGTTTCTTAAGTTCAATGTGAAATTATTAGTTTTGTTCAAGTGCTTAAGTATTTGAAACTCAAACCATATTTCAGTTTCGGAGTACTAGAATTTGCTTTCATACCTAGTCCCTAAAGTCATGCTGTTATAGCAATGTGATGCCACATTGTAAGAAATGCTTTAAGTTAGAAAAAATGGGGATTTTAATATTTATTTTTAGCTTGTATACACGTATGCAACTGTTGCATACTTGTCACACTGTTGTCTTTTCATGCAGAAAAGATAACAATGTGACAGCTTTATTGATCATGACAAAATTAATTGAAATAAATAGCACTTTCATATTCAAAGTACAAAACTAAAAAAAAACCCATATAACTTTCTAACTGAAATTTTATAAGAACAATATGTCATATCAGTCAAAAAAAGTATTTGGTCATTTGCTGATATTTTTGTGTTACACATTGGGCGAGATAACTAATGTTTAATCCATATTGCAAGCTGCCATGTTTATACAGTTCAGATAAACTTGCTGACAGGCTCCAATTTACAGAAAAGACATAAATAAAAGGTCTTTCACTCAGTCTGGATAGTGTAAGCAACACCCAAATATAGATTTGTGTGCATGTTTGCGTGCATGCGCGAGTGTGTGTGAAAGACAGACACAGAACGCTAAGAGCTATAACTGCAGGAGTGTTTTACAAGCTCAAAGCTCTGTGCCTGCTCCTCTAATTCAGCACACACATTGCACTTTCAGCAGATCAATGATCCCCTTGTGCCTCACTCACAATCTCTCTACTCACACCCAACCACATGCACATATACCTTTTAAGGTGCACCAACTCACGCACACACACATCCTACACACATATATACAATTCTCCTCATTTCACCATCCCTTCACTCCTGCTCCATTTCTCATGTTCTCATACACTTCTTTTTTTCTTTTCCGTCCCTTCTTCTCACTGAAGCCCTGAGCAATTACTCATCAAGACTCTAGAGAAGCCTTTAAGTGAGACGGGAGGGAGCAACAAAGGCTAGGAAAAACAGGGAGATGGAATAGTAGAGATAAATGTGAGGGCAAAAGAAAACTGCCTGTCAGTGACTGCAGCAGAGAAACTCAAAACATCTGTTCTTAAATAAGCAAGGTTGACCCATCACACATATGCATGGTTCAACGCAAGTGTGGATCACAGAGGAATGGCAGAACATCATTTATTCTTTGGGGAGCGTAATACGTGCACTGCAGCTTTTCTGCACATGCCCTCTAAACCAAAACAGAGATAAAACCCTTCTACAATGATCTCCTGGACTGGCCTATTGTGGTCAACAGAAATCCAAAATCAAACATGAGTAAATTGTTTATTCTGTACACCAGGGGTGTCAAACTGCAGTCCTCGAGGGCCGCTGTCCTGCAACTTTTAGATGTGCCTCCGCTGCACCACACTTGAATAGAATAATTAGGTCATTAGCAAGGCTTTGGAGAACTGGTCTACACAAGGAGGAGGTAATTAAGCCATTTCATTCCAGTGTTTTGTACCTGTGGCACATCTAAAAACTGCAGGACAGCGGCCCTTGAGGACTGGAGCTTGACACCCCTGCTGTACACAAATATTTTTCTTTTAAGAACTGGCTAATATTTTGAAAGAATCCATTGCTTTCTGTCTGTTAAGGTGGCAATATTAGTGCCCTCTTCTGGACATTCAAGTTGTGTCATCACAAATAAAAGGAATGATACAGTGTAACATTTTGGGTTTTTTTGCTTTTTTTTTTTTTTTTACAATATCTGTACTTTCAAGTACAGGAAGCAAAACTTATCACAAATGCAATATACACATTATGAGTATTACAAAGAACATTTTTCTAAATGCAATAATTGTTTGTCTTCAACTGCAATGAATACACTCCTTGCATGCCAATAACATTCAGCCTGTTGGCTCACGTCTGACTGCAGGAGCACCTCACGCTGTAATAAAGTACACTTAACATCTAGCAAAACTACCATCAAGTACTGTACTGTATTGTAAGTCAAAGTTGGCTATAGTGACAGTCTGCTGTTTTCAGAGATTATTTTTTGAATGACCGTTTTGAGACTAAAAATACAGCAAAATACACAAAGCACAACAGTGAAATGATGCCGTTATGAAAAGCTGATCAAAGTTGTATTTGGAGATATTATTTTATATAATTTGGATCAATGAAGTTTGGCAACATTCTGGATTGGAAAAAATATTTTTTACACTTTGTCAATAAGAAGAGTCTAGGTTATATTTTCCAGGATAAAGCTCAGCAGTAGTGAACCAGTCACCATGTATTGAGTAGAACATACAGTAAAAACAGAAAACACCAACTGTATGTGTCTGTCCCTGCAGTCTCTGCTTTCACTAAGCTCGAAGGTTGATCCATTTGAAGCACAATGGAGAATTACATTCTCATCTGGCCACTGGCTTTGGCCTGCGAAGGAAAACATTACAGCTCCAACATTAACTTGGCAGACAGCCTGGCTGTGTTTAAAAGTCTGTCTTTTCCCATTTTAATGAACGACAAAGAACAGGATGCAACTGTGATTCTACCATGCGTGTCATCCTGAGGGCAGGTTAGGGGGACAAAGCCCCTGTGTAATGTGGAGTGGTTGTGAATTGGTTTTGGCTGAGGACTAAATCTCATCACTTCTCATTTTCACCACAAGATACCCAAAAAAGGAGAGGAAAGCTTTTCATTGAAGCAGCACAACACACTCAGTTTAGTGTGATGTGATCCAGACCTTTGGCCATCATACTGGTGTCAAGAGTATAAACAAACAAACCCAGATCCTCTCACAATATCCCATCTTTGTGTCATTCATAACCACCAAATTATTTTCAATGCAACAGTGAACCTCCTCAAACACAGACTGTCTCCACTGCTTGTTGAAACCTGTGAAACACACTTCCACAACCAAACAACCTAGCCATGTCTTCTTGCACATGCATGCAAGCACACAGCTACAGTTTCACAATGTCCAAGCCCCCCACAAAGACGACGACAGTTGCAGCCAGTCCATCCGGAAGCATTCAGGCCCCTGATTAAACCAGTGCTTATTGGTAATTAAACACAGCGCTTTGTGGCAGCATCCAGAAAGCTGTAAAGCATTCCACCTCCCCATCACATAAACACCCACCCAACCCACCTCCACTGGCACGGTGCCGTCTCCTCTTCTTCTCTTTTTCAGCCTTTCAGGCGGCCGCAGGTGGCACAATTGGCAGTAATGTGTTCTAATTGTTGGCAGCGCTGCCTGGGTAAAGATACGTGGTGGAAAACGGGAGCTTGGATGGAGTACAGCAGGACACAGAGGAGGAGGGAGTGGAAGGAATAGTAAGGACTGGGTGGAGTTGGGGGTAGACAGGAGGCACTTTATAAAAGGATGGAGGAAGAAAAAAATTTAAGAACAAGCAGAGGCAACAGAGCAATGTTTTTGGGTGACAAATGCAGGAATGTGACATGAATAAAAATGGAGAACAGCAGAATAGGGGATTAGTGGCAGAGAGAGTTGGAGAAGTAAAAACCCACAGAGGCAACTGTTTATGTCATGTCCAAATGTTTGCTTCACTGTAGTTTTGTAGAAAAGGTCTCCAGGGTTAAGGCTAAGCTAAAACTGCAGAGACAGGCACAGTATAAGCTTCTGGCTTCATGTTGCAATGGTTACACACAGGGCTGGTCTAAGTAGATCAGTTCAAGGCATTAAAACCTCTCTGGTTAGTCAATAAAAATGCTGATAAAGTGGAGAGAGTCCAGTTCAAAACAAAGATTCATAATTGCAACTAATAGAAATTATTAACTCTCTACTATAATATTAGTGAATGAGAAGAGTGAAGAAAATGTGGGGTTTTGCAATAGATATCCATCTACTTATCAACTTCTGCTCTGCTACAGCAATACTTTTCCACTCATTGACAGGAATCACAATAAATTCCTAAGTCACGAGACCTATATAGCCCTACCAGAAAGTTCTGGGTCTACCCAAAAGGTTTCCTCTTTGTGGGATATCTCCAGAATACTGTCAAAAAGAAGCACTCAGATGAAATCTTGATCAACTGGTCGAATCAACTAACCTCGTTCCTTTCAATGAAAAGATGCGGTTTTACTCCAACCTGATTCAAGAGGAAAACCCATCACCTCATCTCCAAACCTCAAACATAAAAATACTTCTGCATGTTTTTCTAGTATCCTACAATTGTTCAGCCTTCTTTGACTTTTTGTATTGTTGTTAATGTTGGGTTGACAAAAAAAATCATCCAATTTTCATCTACTGTTCACTGCATTGCCAATAAAAACTATGTCAAACTTAAACTAAAATATTGTTAGGTGACTGACACTCCCCAATACTGCTATGTCTGAGACATTAGCACAGCACTTCTTTTGGTAAAAAGCTATATGAAGCCAAAATAAAAAAGCTTTAACCAATTAGGTATAACTGTCATTTCAATACCTGCAAGGTATTGAAACAACTTTAAGTTATCAAAGTTCACATAAGGAGATGAGATGTGAAGATTAAAAATTATATACTTTCAGTATCAGTGAGATACTTAAAAATTAAATAATATCAAAAAGTATTTAAAAAGTAACTGTTTCTTGAGACATCTGTGCTTTATTCAGACTTTGGCAGAATGAAGAACTTGAACTAACAGAAAGGATGGAGGAAGCAGAGGTTCTCTGATTCTTTCAAGCTTTCTCCCCCGTCTTTGACCTTCAGATCTCTTTCGTGGAACATGCAGCATTTGGAAATGTTGGCATCCTTTATAAAATCCCAGCTAAGGTAGCAATATACAATATCCAGAGAATAATCTCCTTATAATATAGTTTTTAAAGACAAAACTCCAATCAAGTCACAAAAGTCAGAGACTGAAAAACGAGGACATAACTTAAATTTCTGCATTTCTAAGATAAAGCTGGCTGGATAATTTCGAAAGGCAAATTAAAGGGGTTTACATAAAGTCTCATTGACAGACAAATGCTACGCATAGTCACAAGTCTGAAAATGCTAAATTCATAGTACCATATTTAACCTGTATATGCAAACACATTCAGCCAGATTTGTATCTCTCTGCAGTGGCTGCTCAAGCTGTTGGGTCGTGTCCGCATGCAGATGGGAAGTTTCAGAGAAAAACAAAACCCACTGGAATGAAAACTGTGCTGAGCTCCTGAGAAAACTCTCATATGCTGCAAGGAGCTGCTGCAGCGTTGCTATGGCAATGGTGAAGAGAGCATGAAGTGTTGGAGTCGGAGTCTCAAGGTTACTCAATCTATTCATGTATTAATAATACCACTCCTTTTATGAAAGGAATATAACATTCCTTCTAAGAATGATGAAAATAAACTATCAGATATCACAAGTCAGGGTTCAGGTCCAGTGAACACAGAAATTACCAAGGGAGGGCGACTGGGAAATTAACTGCATATTTTCATGAACAAAAACATTAGTTGATGTAGGCTTAGTTGAGAATCTAACATTAAAGTTCTGGAATTTTATTTGATTTTCTAAGAAAACAGAAAAAGCTGGAAAACGTAGAAATATTCAGGCAAAGTATGGTGCATGTCAAGGCACAGGGAGTAACAAACAGGAATAGTAATGGTATCGTGTACAAGAAAATGATAAGGTCATTGCTCCCGTGCCTCCCACGGTTCAAGTGTTCACCATTTTCTCCCAACATGTGTGTGTCAGAGGTTAAGCAGTGGGTGAGAAACTAGTTACCGTGTTTACAGGAGGGGAAGCAGGGCTCAGAAAGCCTGTGGAGATTTCAAGATTTCAGTTCAATTCCTGGCAATTTCTGAACACACTTAGCTTAAGTGAAAACACTGCTAGTAAAAATCTATACATGTATGCAGTGTTTCCTTTAAAAGGATGGGTATGACAACATGGTGAAATGCCTTACTGTAGTGCTAAATAGCCCAAACTATCTTGCCTCTGCTGCAATGTTTCACATTGTATTTTTTAAGTATGATCCTGAACATTTTTAAAGATGTCTACTTTTGTCTTTTTTATTTCCAGGCATATTATCAAAAATAATATCAAAAATAAAATAAACTCATATCAAGTTATGAGTTTATTTTAAATCCAACATTGTAAATCTATGTGGTGGTGTGGTAATACTTTTTAGAGAAGATGCCATCTTCAGGCAACCTTTTCAAAACCAACTGAATAATATTTTTCTACTAGAGGCCATCATAAACTTTAATAATTGACATACAAAGTGAGGCCTCTAGAATCTCAATTGCAGTTCTTACATAATTTATACCTTCCTTGTGCATTGCCAGTTCTGTCTTTGTGGTGAATAGGAAGAGAGATCCAGATGTGTCTCCTTTAATTTTCCCATAACTTCATGCTAATTGTCAAACTGATATTTTAATGAAACATTTCTGAAAGAATATTCACAGTAATTGTGTGTTTAACAGAAGACATTATATAAGACATCGCCTCTTGAAATTATAAATCTAACGAAATAAAGAGAAAGGTATAGATGACAAGTTACATTATATTTCTTAGGCTATAGAAGGGATTTGTAATAAAAGGTGAGAATACTTTGTTGTATATTTTTACAAATAGGAAAGGGGCAACTGATTCCTGGAATAGGGCAATAAATGAGTAGAATTATTTTTTTATTTATTTTCATTTTTTGATGGACAACCAATTGTATTGATGTTTATTTAACTGAGCAACTTGTGGTCAATTCTTCATTTCACTCCTTTTCTTTACAACATAAGTTGCTTTTATCAACTCCTCACTCTCCCTCTGTCTCTTCCATCTGGAGACGAGATAAAGCCAAGCTATTATGGACTGTATGTGTGTGTCTGTGCTCAAGGCTCCCCATTCTATAGCAGCCTATGTCTCCAAGTTCTGCAGCATTCACTGATCCTTGACCGAACTGCTGCAGTAATAGTAGAGCCCTCTCCATAATAAATTCATGACATTAAAGAGCTTATGGTTACCCATGAGGAATATAACAAGAGTAAACAGCCACCGCTGTAACAAAATTAAACCTTTTGGGCAAATAACTGTGGCAAATTCAATTACGTTTCTGGAGCTGTGGGACTGGGAGCATTTCATTTATTTTGACAATACCAAACGAGACTTGCAGCTGGAGCACTGTACACGCAATGTGAAAATGGCCACAGCTGTTACGAAGGTTTCTATGATGTGAAGTTATCCAATATGCAAATATTCAGAAATCATTGCTTGCAACAACCACTGAATGGTGCAGTTCTGGTCTCACCCTGAGGAACACTTTGGGCTCCAACCATCGTGCTGAATAAGTTTAAAAAAAAAAGATTTATTCATGACCTACACAAAAAGCATTGTAAGATTACAAAATGGTAGGCAAAAACCTTTTTTTTCCTTCTTTAGCACTTCAGCAACATTTCCCATGTTTGTTTGAACTGTTTGACTCAAAAGCAGGTTCTCAAACGCCATAATTAGAGCAACTGAGGCAAGTTTAAACTTCTTTAAATCCAGTCTAATACTTTTGTTTTCCTCTGGAAGAAAGCCTTGCATCTTGCAGCTTGATGTAATGATGTAACTGAAAATCAAGTGATTTTCAGTTACATCATTTCAAATTGAGTGAATTACTTTCCTAAAATGTTACATAACTATTAAAAACTAACATTTTTTTAACAAGAAAAACAAAAACAATTTTTTCTAGAAGAGAAGTCTTTTAAGATATTTTTGGCTTAATTAAGAAAATGTTGGAAGTGACACATCAGAGCATGAACCACTAAGACAGACACTTTCCCTGTTCTCTTCTCTCTTTTATAAACTACTAATTGATCCCCAGGGAGTCAGGCTGCTTAAACTATCCGGGAACAGAGAAGACTGTACCCAAACCTTTAGCAGAGAGTGGAAGGGATCTGGACAATTAATGAGCTACGAGAGTGGACTAGGGCTGGAAAACCTTAACTTTGACTCAAAGTCAGCCTGTGCTATTTAATGAAGTCATTATCACATTTTTGGAGCTAAATCCTTGTTGTCAGAGAATACACATCTAATGTGATAAATGTGAATTTAAGAATTAAATCTTAAAATTTTAACTTTCAGCTTGGATCCAAATATTCTCCTAGTTTATACAGCATCATTAATTGGATTGGGCATTCTATCATCAACTAACAAGGCAATAAAAAAGCATTACATTGCTTTGATTTCTGACTCCACAGATTTAAAATTCAGATGTGTCTCCAGTTATGAATGGTACTTGAGGACTGGTTAGTTAAACATGTTGGTTGTTGTTGCCTACATACAGTATGTCTACATTACATCACTAACGATACTATATTAATCCATCTTATGTCGAACTTAATTAAATAAAGAAAAAATGTGTTAAATTTTAGTAGTAAGAGTATATTTGATTCTCAGAAAACTGATCAGAATAATGATTAAGTACATCTGAAGTAAAGCTAAAGCTTTAGCTGTTCTGATGCACAATGGAAGTGAAGTTTGTCTGCATCTGGAATCATTTCGCCTTAGCATGCAGCCATCATTACTTTTCTGCAAAATTGAAGAAACAACTAATTTTCCTATTTTTTCTAATTATTGATCAAATTTTGCGACAAGGTGGAAATATACATATGCGCTCACCGTTTCATATTTTCAAAAGATTTATACCCAGTAAAAGAGAGAGAAAAAAAAAACAGACAAATTTGCTATAATGTCTGGGGAAATGGGTGGAAGGTGCCACAATGTCACAAACTGTAAACAAAAACAGTGGAACAAAAATTATTTTCCTCAGCTTAATGGAAAGGAATCTCAGGAGATTTCAGTAGCCAATTTTTCCAAGATGGAGATGCGTTTGGGGGGAAGGAGGAATGGGAAATGATTGGCCATACTTGTACCTGCAATATAAAATGGGTAAAAAATTATTTTTGCAATTGTTCTACAGTCTTTCAGTATATGAAATATTTTAGTTGGACTGAGTTCATATTTGTAAAATTTTTGCATGGATATTTTTGAAAGCATATTGCTGCCCCACTGGTATTAGTTAACTATTACCAGCAGCATTACCAATAATTATGTCATCAACACTGTTTTTTGAAGCACTTCTTTCTTCCTCATTTAGTAAATTCAGTCAAGCTAAATGGCTGGCATTTTTCTTTTTGTTTCAGTTTGGGATAATGCTACAGCAAGAAAACATTAATTTGACTTTTTACACAAAATTACCAGAGGCGTAAATAGATGTGGTGGGCACTGTACACACACTCCTATTATTACAGGAAAACGGATGTCGTCAAAGGCAGAGAAAAAGAGGTGCCACTCCAAAACAACACAAGATCAGGCAAGTCAGTGACTCACCTTTTTCTATCATGGGAGGCATGTACAGTAATAAACAACGGAAGAAGAATCCCTGCAGGTCACAAAGGGGAATCCCAGCGTGTTTTGGTGTGTGTGTGTATATGCAAGATCACACACAAGTGTTGCTATATGTTCTCAATGTGGGCATCTATCACAACAAGCCGCTGAATTATTCAGAGGTACAAAATAAAGAAACATCCTTCTGCTTGCTGAAAAATAAATGGCCTCATAAATGATGGAGAGAATGAGAAACTACAAAGTTCTGCTGTAACAAACGTAACTTCCACTCATTTTTTTAAAGTGATGCTGTTTTGAGCTCTTGTATTATTGAATATTCATGTGGATCTCCCATAGCCCTTTTTGGGCAATACATTGTTTGGAGAATTGACAAATATTTCTGTTTCTCTTAAAGTAATAGTGAAACTCAAATCATCAGAGATAAATATGAAAACATTGGTCAGGACACAGAAATGCACAGAGGCCTTGCTTATGTACAAAAGTCACTGAAAATACAGATGGTGGAGATATGACTGGTTGTCAAAAAGACAAAAGTAAATGGGAAAAAAATGGGAGCCAACAGAGAACTGGAAATGAAAAGACAAAGGTAATAAGGTAAGATAAACACAGATTCTTATTGAAAGTGTAAAAACACACACAGACACACATAGCTGAAACATATGCTTCCTTCGGCACCAGCTGGAGACATCTGGTGCCGAAACTCCACAGGTCAAACCAAGTGACATGCTCCCTGAAGTGTGGAAGGAAGTGCACATGTGCCTTGTGTGCCAAATGATTAAAACTGTCACTATAATAAGCATAATGTACCCACACAAAAACACATTTAAACACATGGAGCATATACAGCTGCCAATCCAAAAACACCACCAAAAAATGCAAGCAGAATGAAAATAAAAACGAAGAAAAAGATTAACATTTCATTATTTACACTATGGATGAAAGAACTCACATGTTCACTGGAGATCTAGCAACTAGTAATGCAATACATTTGTCCACTTTACACATTTTAAAGTGAGAAACATTTTTTTCAACTAATAACACACCATATTATCTGTGCTATAAGCTGTTAGTTGCTAATTTATTATCCGGCTCAAAAATTGCACTTTAGAGAAATTATATATATTTATTCATACATAAAATGAGGAATTTACATATCTCAGCAACTTAAAAATATCCTAAATATTTTTTATAACAAGTAATTCTTGAGCTTGTTCTTAAGGCAGTGATTAAAAAAGTGTGTGTTGAATTGTAAATATGTGCATTTTAACTAATTTTGATCAGAAACATGGTAAATTATTTTTAAAAATGCATGTCAATGAAATATTATCTTATTTATGAAATTTGAAAAGATTTCAAAGGAACTTTCATGCTAATTCAAAAGTGTAATATTCACAAGGCATTATTTTATAGATTTTGTTCCATTTAATATGGCCAGAATTCTTACAATTTCGGGGAATATTTTTAAAACTGGAATACAATGTTCTTTTGCAAAACTTTAGCCTGAGAAAGCAACAAACAACCTTTTGCAATTTTTGATTTTGTGAGCTGCTTCAATATACAGAGAGCTGGTGGTGAAAAGGTCGACTTAGCTGTGACTAACATCTAGTAGTCATCATTAGGCAGCTAATTAAATGAATAAAATCAGAGCATACTGCAATGTGCAATTCACTGTAAATTAATGTCACAACAGATGCTGTGAACTACTGAAAGCAGATTCCAAGGCGTAAGCTGTAGTACCTAAAACAAATCATCTTCTGCAACTCCATTTTCTACATTTGGATTTCTTTGGCATCATCTGAAAAGTTGAAAAATCTGCATGTTATTGCAGTCAAAGTGTGTCGTTTGTAAACTGCAAACAACTCTCAGTTAGATTTGTCTGTGAAATTACATGGAACCGGCAGAAAATAAATTCATTTCTTAACGAGTCATTTCACTGCAAAGATCCTCAGGAGAAGTGAGATGTACATAATTGAGATTTTTTTTCAAAGCCGCTTGCATAAAGTCAGAAAGCTCTTCATAAATAAATAATATAAAAGTCCCGATAAAGTAACATGTTCAGGTGACATGGTTTTAGAACAGTATGGCAACATTAAAGGCAACGCTAATTGGGAACAGAGAAGACTGCAGAAACTCCTTTGGGGAAAAAATATCAACCGCTGTCAGAATCCTGAACATCATCATAAGTTAAGTGAGACACAATCATATTAATGATGTAAACCATATACTGATGACACCTGGAATGGATTCATTAATTCTGACTTCATATCTGAAGAAAATTTAGCTTAACAAAAAGTTTCTTTAATCTCATATTAAACATCTTCTTTTTTGGAAGCTGTATTCCACACATCCCCGTGAATAAATTGTTTTTAGAATATTTTTGCATGTCTAACAAAGAACTCAGATGAAAAAGTCTAGATAAATTAAGGGAATGAAAATCAAAAAGGGAATTGTAATAAAGCATCAGAAGCCTTGTTTATTGAAATAATCTTTACGTTTGCGCTTAAGCTAACACAATGTAGCTTGTGCAAGTAGGAAACCAAATAAAATCCCATAGATATTACAGGTAATATTAACAGAAAGGTAAAGACAACTTTCATAGCCTGGTTTTCACTCTAGACACCTTCAGACAAAACAAACACAATATCTCAGCTTCTTTCACAATACAGAGTGAAATTCCGCCAAATAAAATCCAGCCAAAACATACATGCTCTGTCCCAAAAATTCGCACTTTTAACAAAATTTCTCAATTTTAAACAAATGACTTTTTAATGAGACTGCAGAATATAAAACTGCAGGAGGCACCCCAGCCTCCCAAATTCATTTTTGGATTCAATAACCTTATTATAATAACAAAATCATAAAGTTCCAAGATTAATTTTCCTTCACCGTGACTGTGCTTGTAATTAGGTGGATAGTTTACACAAGAATTATGATTGGCTGACAGCTTCAAGCACATACAGAAACAGAGATATGATTATTGCATTGGTTGTCCAACATTGCTCATTAGGTAGAAGACAGACATGCAGGCAGGGCCCAATAAAACTGTGTGAGCACACAAGACAGAGAATTATGTGTGTGTTCTTCAACTATCTATGAGCTCATTAGAAGACCAGCTGAAAGCAGAAGCCAGGAGTGAAAATCAGGCATGTTTATGGATCAGCTGGTCAATGCTCAAGATAATTTTACAACAAACAAACAAAACAAAAAAATAACATTCACGTAAAGAATGAGGTCCCAAATAGTAAATAGAAAGCAGAGGAGACTAAAGGAAGGATTAAATAAAATACACTTAAAAGTCTTAAATGTGTTAAGACTGCAAACTGTTTTTGTAAACAACTTTTAGAAAACATTTAAATTACTTTTACACAAAAAGTCTAATTTTCTGTTCATTATATATAACTGCTGACCTTGTACTTTGGCTAACTGTGCAATATCAACAGATAAAACAATGGGACAGTGTCTCTTTAGCACGCATGATTTATAACAAGTTTTTTTTCTTCCCAAAACAAGCCAAGTTTATAAAAATAGTGCAAAATCTGACTCATCCAACCACTGCAGGTGGAACTGAGGTGAACCTAAATATTTCCTAGAACTCTTCATCATAGTCTGGTGTGTAAATCGTCCTCAGAGTCCTTGTTCAGGTTTTTCAATCATTAATTTTCAAGTATTATAAGATTCATGCATGAGAAACATTGTGTCAATATAGTTTTAATGAGACCGTGCAAGCTTGTTATTTAGTTGCATTTAGCCCAAAAATAAAAAATAAAATTTTTTTCTTTTTTCATAATTTTCTCGACAACTTCCTCAAGTTGCCGTGTTTACCTTAGATAATGAAATTAAAAAATCTAACAGTTTCAACTGGGAATGGAGTTCAAATGTAATGCTTATTATGGAACAATAAGACTGGCAAACAAATAATATTTTTTCCATTTCTATTTCAATATTTTTTTCCCCCATAATTTTAGAATGCATTCTGTTTAGTCAGGAAAAACAAAAGATGACAAGGTTTTTAACAACAAATAATCCTTACAAGGTGTATAACTACTTTTCTAGATTATTTAAACAGCTGAAGAGCACATAATGTAGTTTACTGAATTTAATATTGTACTTAACAGCATGACAATTAACTTAAAATAATATTTAATTATCTGCTCATGTGTATAAGTACAGTGGGGGACTTGATAATGACATGGTGAACAGACTGCACTCATGTCATTCCTGTCACAAAAATAAAAGGAGACAGAAAAATGAAAGAAGAGCAGAAACAATAACGAGTGAGTGAGGACCTGTGTTAGCATATGCATTCACACCCATGTGGGTTAGAGCCAGTAAGCACATTTGCTGAACCCATCATTAAGTTCTCTCCCCTTGTGGTTAATGTCAGGGTCTAGACAAGAAGACAAAGCATGGGCCCTTCCTCCACAGCGCAAGGGCCTGGGGGGAGAGAGCTGAGATGGGACGGCACATACTGGGTGACAGACAAGGGGAAAAAAGGGAGGAGGCAGCCTAACATGGTGATATAAGAAGGGTAGTTTGATTTATGAAGACAGATGAAACTACAGTATCTTCATCCTTGTTATGGAGCAGGAAATGAGCAAAGGGTAGCAAGCTGGCTTTTGGAGGGGTTGGGCTAATTAGAGAGAGAGAGAGACACACGTGTCCCATCATTGAGTAGGTCTCCTGGGTAGAGAGCAGCTCCATCAGTAGCCAGCTGCAGGTACAGGGGTCGTGTGTGAGTGCAGGTTCCTGTGCACAGCTGCACTTTTATCCTTTGCACTCTGACTCATTAATTCTGACGGTACATTAAAGGCTCTGTTGGCACATGTAAAGCACAGACAGACAACTCTATTGAATAATGGCAGCCCGGAGGGCATGGCGCATTATCCGAACACAGGAAACACTGATACATGGAGTCATTGTTGAAAGTTTCGTGTCATTTTCTTTTGCGTTTGCCTTTTTTTTTCCATTCTCTAAATTTACTGAATCTAAAAAGATTTTCACTGAAAAATGTCTAAGACTGCCAGTGGCATAATGAAGATGTCCTAAGGCACAGATTATAGAAAAGAGATGCAGTATAAATTATAAATACAGTTTTGAATGTTCACACCTATATGTTTTTGAAAAACAGATGACATTGGAAATCAGCAAATCTGTTAACTCATCCAAAATGTTCTACTGTTCCAGTCAGTCTTCTGTCATATAGAATTGTTATTGTGACAAAAATGCACACTCTTTCCTTATAATTAAATAAAAAGAGTCTAACCTGACAGCTGGTTACTGTTGTAAATCCTCCTTTATTAGCCATTATCAATTTGAAAAATCAAGCAAGTTCACAGGTCATTATTATGAAGTCTCAAATGTCTCAAGACTATTCAGTGAAGCATCCAATTTAACGCAAAAAATAGACTGATATGAATAATCTTGAATACTATATCGTTATAATCAACACCCAACGAAAAGTATAATTTTTTTTTTCATGGAAAAATAGTAGAAACAAGTCAATATTATTCAATGTTTAGAATAAATCCAGTGCTTCCATTTGTAAGAAGAAAACATTTAAAATAAGGTAACAACATTATTGTGATCTCTCTCTGTATATATAAAGACAACCCCTTTTTTTGCTAGAAACCATTCCAGTTCTGGTACAAGCTGTGATTCAGCACAGGAACCACTTTGGCTGAATAGGAATATGATGGTCCTTGAGTGACCTCGCAAAATCTCAGATTAAAGCCCAGATACCATCTGTGCAGAGCCCTGAAGATGTCTGATCCAAGACTTGCCCCATCCAAAAACTTGATAGGATCTGCCAGAAAGATTCAAATGAACACGGAGTCCAAGAATTTAAAATGTGTACCGACTTACCAGGGAATCAAAGCTGTGACTGCTATTACAAGGATCTTGCACAAACTACTGACTAACCAGTCCTGCTTGAAAGAGCAAAAGGAGTAGTTCAATTCAATTTGACACAAATATTTTGGAGTAAATAAGGAAATAAATGTTAAAAGATGCAGGGAAGTTATCAAAACTGTGGGGTGCAATATGCCCACCAGGCTATGAAACGTGATGCACCTTGAAAGTGAGTTGTGAGTGACGCCTAAGCTCCAGTGAAGCATTCAATCCATTTAATCCTCGCTGACCTAGCAATCAGACCCAGTTCAGTCACATCTGTCATCAAAACCAGTCTGTCCACCATTAAAAGGATCACAACATTTATTTAAAAAATGTGACAAATCTAGACAAGTCTTTGCAGAGATTAGGCTCCAGTAGGCTCACAAGAGGAAATACGCTGAAGTTGAATCATACAGATTTAAAATTACCAATTAAGATTAAACGTCTATGCTAAAAAAAAATAACAGTTTTGCAGATATTTTTGAAGCTCCAACACATGTTCCCGACAGCAGTAAACAAATCTGATAATGTAAATATGAAAGTAATGTTAATGGGAACATTTCAAAGGAAGTCTCTAAGGGTAAGAAGGAAAAACTGAAGAACGCAAAAGGAGAATTGGGGGAAGGGGGAAATGTATGGGTGAACAACAGCTGGTGGGATTACTGTTTAATAAAAGCCATCATATGCGTTCCCTCCCTTTTGCCCCCCCCACAGAGCAGACCAAAAGACATTGCTCCGCAGAGTCCAATAACCCAACATCAGAGTGAAGCCACCACCCCTGGGGACCAGACGCCAGGCACCTTCTACCACAATGCCAAGGCTCCACACATCCCACTGGGGATGCCATGCCTCCAAGGCATGCTGTGCGCATGTCTGTAAGGGTGTTCTTATTATCCAAACTTGCATATCCTTATAAGGTGCATATGTTTGTGTGCAAGAAAGGTACAGATAAACAGCTGTGTTGATTTGCGCGTGTGTACGTGTTTATTTGTGTGCATTCTGTCTATCTGTTTGAAAATGGAGGGGGTGGGGGGGCATCAGATAAGCTACCTCATTTGAGCTGCTTCAAGAGGAGTGAAAGGAGCCATGGGGAGGCTTTCATCGCTGAGATCGAAGAAAGAGACAGAATCAAGAAGGAATGAGTGTGAAAGAAGATGAAAAGGGGGGTGAGAGGGTAAGGAAAACGGAGAAGAAGAAAGTGAGATAAAGAATGAAAGAAATAATCCAAGAGGATGTTTATCTTGGTCGTGCTGACTTTGGACAAAAGGGGCCAGCAATATGTGCTGCCCCCTATGGGTAGCAGGAAATTGAGCAGAGAAAACAGAAGTTCTCAGAAAAAAAAAAAAATCATGTTGCGATTTTGCCGTATTGGTCCTATTACTGTCTCCCAAAGACAAATCTCTTAATTAAACATGAGCCAAGTGCTTTCTGTCTGCTGTTGTATGTCTGGATATATGTGGGCATGTGTGTGTGTGTGTCAACTATGCATTCGTTTCATCTTTATACATGGCACAAGCAGACCATTTGCAAGTCAGATTCAGCATTTAATGACACGGGAAATCATCTAAATTTATTAGAAGTAAGAATGGAGAAGAAAAGACCTTGCTGAAGTTGCAGATCAAAAATGCATAAAATTGCATGTACACCAGGCTTGGAGAGCTTCTCGGTTTAAAATAATGGAATGTTTGTTGGACTTTCCATTTCATAGATAAAATGATTCAGCCCAAATAAATCTCTGCAATATTTTATCCAAAAAAACACCTTGAAACAACGAGACATCTCCAAGGTGTTGCCATTCTTCCTTCTAAATTATTGGCTAAAACAAAGTATTGCATAGAGAACAAGTTTGTAAAAGCAACATGAAAAATTTTGTCAAAAGGTTCCAGACGTTTATATACGTTTTCAAGACATGCAAGATAGATCAAATCTATATGTGTTTTATAAAACACCCTAATTGCACTAATCTATAAAATAAATTTTTGCCTATCCAAAAATCATTTTATTAATGAATAAGACAAGGTTAGAGAAGAACCAAGTTCAATCTTCAAAGAAGTAAACATCCAATTAAGGTATATTGGTGAACAAAAACCTCAGCTTAAAACCTTCTCCCATGGCAACACCCCCATCAAAGTGTGTTGTTACTATGCAAGTGCCATCCAACAACAAAATAAAAAGTCCTTAAGAGAAAAGCATACGAGGGACAGTGGGGGAAAAAAGCAGGAGGTGGCTGTTGTGTTTGTAATGGTCTGCATCTATCATGCTAATTGGAAATAAACAACAGCTCATTGTTTGGAGAGCATTAAATCAACCTCTAATCAACTCTCAGCACCGAATGGTAAAGCTCTGCCACTGAGGATATTTTCCACAGAAATAACTGAAATAGCTTTAAATGAGGAAGTTTGTGTGTATGTGTAATAGCGGGAGTGAAAATAATCCATCGCATGTGCCTGATAACCTTTTGCATTCACAGAAAATGGGGCTCATTACAAATCACACTAGGGAGTAATTGGACAGCACTTCTTCACACAGATATTTAAATTCATATTAATATGATGATAACCTTTACATAATTTACAAATGGCCTCTGAGGTAAGCACAAATGGCAAGAAAGTCTTTGCAAATTTTATGTGTGCTTTTAATACAGAAAAGACTTGCATAAGAAAGAAAGAATGAGACAAGTCAACAATTCTGACTAAGGAATATATTTGCTAAACAACAAGTTATCGTTGGATATGATCTGGATATCATAGTTTTCTTGGGATATTTAAAAGGATGGGTTTTAGTGCTTACATCTAGACCTGATGTCCAATACGGTCAGGACTCTCCAGTAGTAGAACCTAAGCAAAGCTCATGACCCACAAAATGCCCGTAAACCAGTAAACAGCAGTGCAACGACAACACAAACAGAATAAACACCAAGTTACGTTTTATCTCTTCCAACAATTATTGCATAAATATGTTTTACTGTAAACATTTTAATTGTTTAGTTTAATTTCTAGAGAGGATCGTCAGACCTCAGTCATGTTGATTTGCTAGCAATCACTAGTACAAAAGGCATAAGTGTGCGCTAACCGGTCAGTTGTATAATTCAAACACTTAAATAATAAGTTGTACAAAATATTCACATACAATAAGAACTTGGCTTGTGAACAGAATTGACTGAATCTTTAGCTTTATCAAAAACCATAAACAGGTAGCCAAAAATGCCTATTTTCAAAAAGTATGGTAGTTTATTTAATCCCATTACATTATATCAAGGGATTGTGTCCCAACAATGAATTTAACCACTCATTTATGGTGCTGAAACTATAAAGCACAAACAGCAAATCATTAAAGAACAACGCAGGACATAAAATAGCAAGGCATCGAGCCAGGCAGCAAGGCCAGAATTGATGCTTACAAGCAGATGGCTCATACAAAAGACAACGGCGAAGATATATTCAGAGCAGTGATCTAATCATGATTAATACAGTTGGACAGGAAAGCAGCCATAAAAGAAGACTGAAAGAAACAGCGGTTTTGTTTTAATAGGATCAATAGGCTGGGCATCAGTGCAGGGTCAACTGCCGTGTCCATGGTGACCCATCACTCACAGCCTGGATGACTCACATCAGGAGCCCTCTGTCTGTTAAACACCCTTTAAGCCACCTTTTCTTGTCATGCCCTCTTTGTGAGCTTTTGCTGGCAGTTTGTGTTTCTTAATTCTTATAATTTACTTTCATTTTACATTTGGTCTAATTTCCTCTCCTCTCTCTAACTGCAGTCCTTATGTCTCAGTGACTCATCTCCGGTCCTTACACATGCTTTTCCTTTTATTGCCATCCTCCTCCATGGTGACAAAACACCTCTGCCTAAGTATTTTCTGCACTGACTGCTTAAAAAAGGCACACATGGCAGTGTGCTGTTTGGAAGGAGCAAATTCAGAAGCTTTGGTCAAGGTTATGTCACACAAAGCATAACAATTTACTGTTTTTTGGATCAAAGGTTAAGTCTCCTAAGAAACACATTGTTTGAACCAAAGCCTAATTTTTTGCCGTTGCAAAATGATTGGCCCTGTCACCCTAAATTAGAAGGTAGAGAAAGTTAGCAACCCATGCCAAAGAAGTGAAATAACCAAAAGAGAGAACATATCAGGATGAATCGCATAAAAGGTCTCACAGGGTTGAACACCAAATAAGCTGCAAAGAAATGGAAAATGAAGGATGTTGAAGAGGACCAACCAAAATGAATGAAAAACTAGGCTGGCTTAGACATAAAAAGGTGGATACACAAATTGGGAATGAAGGAAGATAAAAAGTTGGGTGATCTCTTTGATGGCACTTTGATGGCACTGTGGAAGAAAATAAAAGTGAGGCATCACTGGAGCCTTAAAGAAATTAAAACAAGGTATTTTTGATCTGAGAACAGGTTTTAAGTCTAGAATATTATGTCATAAATGCTAAAAAAAAAAAAAAAAACAGGCAGAGGGAGGGAAGCAGAAGTCCCTTTCCCTTCATCTCCAATAATAGTCGTTCACTTGTGTATTGCACCGTCTATCCTAAAACTGCCAGATTCCCCTCCCAACACAAAGCCCCAGAAATATCCTTGCCAGCACATGGCACATGTATTTACAGAGCTGCACGCCGGAATCCGTGTATGTGTGTGTGTTCTAGGTTCCACAGCTGTAGGGAGTGAGGAGTTCAGCATAAATAATTGAACATGGTGGGAGGGGTGCAGCTTTCCAAAAAGCAAATGCCAACTGCAAAGCTCATTTAATTTTATAAAAACTGCGAGCCAAGGTCTGAGGAAGAAAATCAAAGAGACTCAAAAAACATAGAGCAGCCAAAACAGCCAATTAAAAGAAGCGGCCACGGCAGCTGTAGTTCACTTTCTGCCATGCTCATTGCTACAACAATGGTGTTGCAACAACCACAAGGTCAGAGGTCAGGGGTCAGGTCTGAATGGTTAAGGTGAGGGTTGAGGTCAGGACCATTTCGAGGAGCTTAACAATAGACTGAAACTGCATGACCTTGGCTAGATAAACACATGTTCATTATGACTGAGCTTAACAGAATGGAAAAACCAAACCCAATGAATGAGGATAATTTCATTAAAGAGGAATCATTCATATCTGCTCTGCTACGGCCAGAATATCTCTAGCTAGTGCTGTTAAACTAATACATAAACAAAGAAGAGGAAATGCCTCACTGCTTTAAGGAAACGATCAGCCTGCCACTTTTTGAGTGGAAAGCTCCCCGTGAATAGGAATTTAGTTAATAATAATAATTCATTGAAGTTTATGTTTAACTAATTTTGATGTTTTTATATAAGTGTATAAATAGTACTAGTAATTGTGATCAATAATGAAAAAAAAAAATCCTTTATCATTTAAAAGACTAGATTTTAAACCTGTTTAATGTACACAAATTTAACCACCTGTCCAAATATTGTGATAACTACTAGCACAATATTTGGATTGGTTTTACTGATCTCATTTACTTACCATATATTGTGAAGCACAACAGAATTGTGCTGCTAATACCACATCAAATCGCAGCAGATCACACAGCTTATCCTAAAACCACTGGAACAGAGCTGTTTTGCACAGCTTACATTGTATGTTTTAACAACCATAGATCACAATATAACAGCAATATTGATGCACAATCCAGACACCTACAGGCTCTCAAACTAAATTATAAAAGATTTCAAAAGTTGGTTGACGGCATCATATTTATCTGTGGTAGTAAAAAGGGAAGCATTACTTAACAAATTGGATTTTTCTAAACTTTATCCTCACTCCTGCAAGGAATTTTTAATTTCCTAATCACCACGTTATTTTTTAAAGCAGCAACAACCAGGGACTGATATATGGCCAGATATTTCACTTCATCTTGCATTTATTGGTGGTCAGCTTCAAACTCATTAGTCCGTCAGACAGATAAGAGGCTTGCAACTGGAAAGCCACAGCACCACTGGGTTTTGTGGCTTATAAAAGCGATGTAATCAGGTTTTGGCAATAGAAATCTAAGGAGTTTAGGGAGAGAAAGGCAGACTAATTTGTGGATTAGAATTGGACTGAGACTCATTTAGAATGAAATCTAACATCACAAAAGGACTGTAATCTGAGCAGTGGCATGATATGACAGGATACAACAGAACTGAGACAGCCACAAGCAGCCATGACTTCATTCTAGAAAAAATATATGAAGCTAACTATAAATCTTTTCTGCCTCAATCTCTTCACCAAATCATTTCATTTTTCGTTATCTGTGACTGAATGCAAAATGTGTAATATATTTGTTACTTTTCCCCTGCTTTGCCAAAAGGCCTGTCTTTCATCTCTCTTTTTCTTTACAGTAATCCTCTTTATGTGACCCTGCTCCTGCTCTTGCTGTCAGATCTCTGTATCCACTCTAGGCAAATTGAGCTTTTTAGATTATATCCCAGTTAAAAGTCCCATTGGTTCAACATCTGGATTTTACAGCAAAAATAGCTTTTAAAAAAAAGAAGGATGTGCGCATGTTTGCAAATGTCTAATCAGAGACGACAGCCTCCTGCTAAATCCCCATTAAAGAACCTATTTACACTTGTTGCCAGATTGATCAAAGTTTAACCGTTGTGATCCACTGGCTTTTCATCTCAGCTGGTTTGAGGAGGATGTGGATGCTTGTTTCATGTGAGTTAGTCTGTACAGAGGGAGGTTTTTAGTTGGCACAGTGTGGGGCGGTTGGCACAAACTGGGGCAAGACGCCATGACACAAAGGCTGAGAACTGGGAGACATTTAGGATCCGTCTGTACAGCATATATTTGGTTTGCAGGCTGAGTTCTGATGGCTGAAGACAGGGGGAGGGGGGATCTACAATTCTGACATCAAAGCCAGAAAATATATATATTAGTGGCTAAAACAAAAGGTAATATAGGTACTTATAACATTCTCACTGTTTCATTAAGATCTTTGATTATCTAATATTAAACTGCTTAGTTGTCTGTAAGCTACAGCTTTATTATTTGCACTGATTTTAGGGGACTCATATTTCACTATTACTGTTGTAAACGTCTAGATGCAACAGAAAGAAGAGATAGAATGGAGAAGAAATTAAGAAGAAAGAACCAGTACAGCAAAAATACTGCGTATTTCAGCAGCTAAATTGCAGTTTTAACATTAAATTAATGAATCCCGGGCTTCAATTTGTCAGCTCTTCCAGAAGAACTTTATTTCATTTTATTTTAGAAAAGTACATTTCAGGTTTACTCAGGATCTTATTTTTTCTACAGTTTATTTTTTATCATAATTATTTATTTATATCATTATTAAGAATGATTCACTCATTCATTCATTCATTATCCATCCATGTGAAGCAGATCATCGGTACTGGGATTAGGGCAAATACTGTGCTAAATATGGCATCACCCTTAAAAGCTCTGTATAGTTAAGTCCAACTGCTGAAATGAAATCAGTTCTCTTTATCACAGTCGTATGAGCAAAATTGCATAATTATGTTCTCGGTCTCGTGCGGTGTGGACCTTTTTATGACCCTTTGGCGAAGTTTGCAGCTTGTCAATCATTATTTCCTCTTTTAAATAACTTTACTACGTTGTTGCAAACTGCACACAGGTCTAAACTCCATGGCATATAGTGCAGCGGGGAGGGTATCAACAGCTCGACTTCAATTCAACCATGCTGCATCCTTCAGATCTCACAGCTGACTGACTATCGAAACTCTGGGCTCTCTATATTTAATTGTTCTGTAATTATCTTTTTAGTTATTCCTAACAGAGACAAATCATAGTCACTCATTTATTTAACACCAAAAAGATAGTAGAAATGCAAAAAAATATTGGAACAAGGAATTGGAGCATACTAGGGAGAGAAAAATAGAAAACAGAGATTTTACATAGAGAAAATTAATAGAGATGGAAAAAAAAGGATGGTAAAAAATGGTATGTGTAGTTGGGATCTTTTATAGACATCTTCTCTCAGTCTCCATGATCATTTAGCAACTCGACAGAAGCCGTGACAACATGCACATACACACATGGATATAAAAACACTCTTTCACACAACCTTTTCCATTGTTTTTACAGGCATTCATTTCCAGTAAAACCTTTCTGTGAAAACTTCCCTCACTTTGTGACCAAAGGCAAGCTCCAGCTTGTTCGAACGCATCCATAAAAATATCCATGAAATAGGCTATAAGTCATTTTCACAACATGTGAATTATGCGTCACTGCTTTCAATGGATCTACTTTACACTTGTGCAATAACAGAAATCTTTTGCTTTAGGTCACACTCTTGGAGCTAATGTTTTGTAGATTTGAATTTCTCACACTGAAGCTCAAATAGATCTTTCTGGGCAGCACATGTGATTAAAGTGATTACACTTACTAAGAAAAACTTTAATCACAAAATACCATAACCATTACAGTTCTCATCATATTAAATGTGTAATGCTCCGGGTCCTGTAATTGATTTAGAATATGAAAATGTAGTGGCAAAAGGAAAATCTTGCACTAAGTCATTTTACCCCACAGCAGGAAAAAGAAAAACAAAATTACTCCATCTCTCCATCAGCGCCTATTCACTGTCCCATTGGCATGCAAATTTGCCACTCACTGCCATCAATCATTCCCTCTTCCAGTCCTAAAAAGAGCTCATTGGTGAAATTCTGTGCTGCACTGCTTGTTAGAAAAACTTGTTGTTACTTTTTAATGGATGGCCTTTCATGCTTAAAGGTTCACCTGAGAAACAATTAAGAAGGATGAAGCAATAAACCAACTAGTATGGTTAGGCAGAGGGGGCGTTCATACTTGTTTATGCATGTGCGTCGTAAGGACTCAGTGCCGTATGTGTCCAAATAAATTCCTTCACTAAAATTAGCAGTAAGTGACTTAGATTTATTTATTTCTAACAAAATCCTCACATTTGCAAAATGGCTACATATTATCCATTCCATATAACTTTGCAAACACACGTTATAACCAAATCACTTGCAGGCATGTCCCTTTACAGTTCTCACTAAATCCCATAATAGTAGCACACAGATGCCTAGCAACAGAGAATGACAATACCAGCGGTCCAAATTTGTTATTACTGCAGAGAAAACTCTTGCAGAAATCAGACATTTATTAACAAGGGGTCTGGGAAACCATCAAGCTGCTGTGAAACAGGTACTCTGTTTGCAGTTGTAATGTAGATAGATTTTTTTTTTTACTGCAGTAGCACTATGAATCCCCTTTGATGAGTTGCTGTTCAGAGCTGGCTCACGTTTCTGTTGACAATACAGACTCAGCTACAAGAGAAAATATGCAATGGAGATGAGGGCGAGACAAAAAAGCTGATTGCGGTTTGAGAATACGAGGGAAATTTCACACAACTATCACACATAGAACTCTACTAGAAACCCCTTAGTCAAACAACAAATTTATGTATAAAGCATACAAATCCAATAAACTAACAAGTGAAAAACAATTCACACTATCAAATACATTAAAGCTTGTGTTTACAATGTGCCAAAATGTGGTAAAGTTAAAAGGGTATGCAAAACCTTTGGACATACAGAGTAAATAAGTAATCTGTTGTTGACATAATTATGATCATAAATTATGACAGGGGTCAAAGTGATCACAAATTGACTGGATTAGTGATTTAAGAAAGAAGCAACACCTGAACTGTGGTCCTAGAATGTAAGTCTACAGTTGACTTGTGGTCAAAGGAGGATAAGTGGGAAACGCATGGAAAGGTATTGAAGCAATTGGTCCAAGAGGAACCAAAACGTCTAACCACTCTTTGAGGATGGCTAATTTAACAGCAGCAAATAACTGATTTTGTATGTAAAGGGTTTAAATGTTTTTATTGGTAATGAACGAGCAGCAGTTTATTTCAATGTGGAGCAAAATGAAACAGTTTTGACAAAAACATATGTCTGAAATTTCTATGTGAAGCAGTCACTAGTGGTGCCAGTTTGGTGATTATTGCTCTGCACGTACATAAAGGGAATTAGAAAATGGTACTTATAGGATATAGTAAACATCCTCCCATGGAGGAGAAAACAGAAGACTATAGTTTGGCACGCCATTCTAAGGAGAAAAGGCTTTATTCTCTCAGCTGATGAGTAATTTCACTCTTCATCCATAAATCAATTATGCATAATCCCTTGATACAGAGAATTAGTGCCCATTTAGTATGAGAAAGTTAAGTGTTTGAGTGTGGTAAGTGCACACAGGCAAACACATCCCAGTGTTTATGTAGCAGGAGTAAGTTATCATTTGCTTAACCAGGAAAAAAGATGGGGATGCTAACAATTTGAGTAAATCTAGCTTGAAGTCTCCTTTTCAAAAAGTTCAAAGTATAGAAACATGATATAAAGTAGCAAAGGAATGTGAAAAGCAAAGCTTAACTGATATAGTAATAGAAAGGTTATCAGTTTTGTAGGGAGTTTACAAAGCTATATCCTAGGTTTTTAGTAGTACTGGGTTGTGTTTGATCCCTTTAGTTCTCAATTAAAATATTTAATTTTATCAAATCTAATCTTGTTAATTCTGCAGAGTCCAGATGTATTAAAAATACAGCTTTATGACACTGTTCTACTTGTAAAAAAACAAAACAAAACAAAAAAAAACAACCTCACAGCAATAAACATTTACAAGGCTTTTATCAACTTGAGAACCACTAAAGAACTGAAGAAACATAAGTCGTGAAACTGTAATCTTAATATTTTTCAGTCAGCAAAAAAGCCAATTATGTTGGATCCACTGTTGTGTATTCTATTTTAAAAAGTAATAGTGGTCATGTGCAAGGAAGCATTTTGAGAATTCAAATTATTTTTTTCAATAAAAAAAAAAAAATCATTTATCAGATAGGAGTTTAATGAAGCAGAAACTCTTCAGTTTGCAAAACTACCACGTTAGTGTTTAAAGGCCATAACCCCCGAGCCCCAACATGCTGCCACAATCTCATTTCTTCTCTTATGTTTTGAACCTAATATCATTCAGCTGATGACCTGAATGCTACTCCTAGAAGTAAACCACATGACAAAAAGGACCATCACCGAAAACAAGAAAAACACAACTGGAGACCAGGAATCCTTCACTGCTCCCTCTAATTTGGCTGTTGCGTAAATACTTCACTACATTATCAACAGAAATGATTGTGAACCTAAATCAACAGCACTTTTTTAACTGGCAGAGTCCAATTAAGTTAGTGAAGCAACTGCAATCTAAACTAGAAACAAGCTATTTCAAAATCTAACAGAAATCTTTACCAAGAATCAGCAATAACAGCCAATCAATGTGGGCAGATCTGTGAGGCAAAACAACAGAAGTGACTCTTTTTCCAACCCTGGAATCTATTGCCACCTGCCTGCTGTCCTGCATCCATCTACATATAAGTAAGCATGGCTGACATTTCTATTTCAGAACGTGTCTCCCTTGGTGTGTCTTCATCAGCCAAGTCTGTTGCCCACGCCGTATGAAAAAGGGTGCCTGCCAACACACAGTTACATCTGTAGTGTGCTAAGCTGACTGGGAATTACAGCCTAAACTGTAGGGCATTGTATCACAACATAAGGTACTTGTGAACATAAATAGAGCCATAACAGCGTTTTCCTTTAAAAGCACATTTGTCCAAATGATACAGTCCAATCAAACATCAGCAAGATGCCTGCGGATTTTGCCGTTTAGTCTTTTAAAATGTATATTAAAAATAGATATTTTTTTCATTGCATTTATTGTAAAAAACAACAAGAGGGTGCAAGGAAAGTTCAATCTCTCTCAGTTGCACATGTGAGGAGCTGAAAGAATATGATCCTATTGCAGCACTTTTTGTGAGGTTGCAAAGTTCACTAATGTGAACTTTAGCTCACAGTTAAGCTGCTACTGGGAGCGACAGCAACGCAATGATGATGATGGCAGAAGAAGAGGAGGACAGTGGTTTTGTTAGTTTGCCAGTTGTAGGAGCAGGAAGCTGAGACTAAACGGCAAAAATCGTCTAACGAGGAGAGATCTGGAGAGCCAAACCAGATGGAACAGCCACGTGTCTGCTTGGATCTCTCATGTTAGCCAAACAGAGACAAATTCGCAAAAAAATAAGGATTAAATGATGGCTGAGATTTAAAAATGGAATAAAACGATCCTCTCTCAACATCTGTTTATCTAAATTACGCCTCTTCTTTTTTATGTTTTATTACCTATTAAATGCATGTGCATTCCCCTGTTTTCATTGCTTATACCCAAATGCTTTCTCTAATTGATATTCAACACAGTCACTGACTAAGGGTTTTTCCTCGTTCTCTGTAGCAGTAGCTCAACTTTAATGAGAGGAGGGTGGTTGATTAGATGTAGCAAATTCTTGCTCTTCAGGGAAGAATGTAGTAAATGAAATGGTGCTGTGGGTTTTAGTTAACAATATGTATAGACAGAGAATATGAGAATTGATGTTGGAGCTGTGTGCATATCAGTGTCCTTGAAGTCAAATTTCCCAGGTTGCTCTGGTGTCAGGAATCAGGGACATGGAACAAAAAGGCTAAAAATATCCACGATGCTGGTTTTTGCGAGGATTTTTGCAGATACCGTTTACACAAGGACATAGTTACACACCCTTGTACACCAACATACGCAACTCTAGGATTTGGTGTTGCATAACTACCCTTGTGGCTAATTTAAGACTGCGTTCAAAATATTTACTAATCACTACATTACACTCTCTTTTGTAACTCACAGTATAACTATATTGCTATTAGTATATTTTACAAATGGATAACAAAGCTTTGATACATATTTTCCTAATACTTCCTAATTAATTAACCTATATTGTGAAGGAGGAATGAACACTAGCGTGTAAAGTTAATTATCTTAACCCTTTAGATATTTGATTTCTGCAGTAGCATTGAGTGATTTGTTGCTGGCTGAAGTCATCCTGACAGACAATGCTGGGACAAATAGAAGAACAACATGTTGTTCCACAGGCTTCACACAGCATCCCCCCCTAACCCCCAGAGAACACAACTGGATCATTTCCAATTTGTGTTGATATATTTCAGGACAAATAGTACTCCCAATAGTCTAACAAAATCCACATACATACTCATCTGATAACATGTATATCAAGAGTAAGATTGAAGAGGAGTCTGTGAGCCCACCAGGTGATGCTCTCTAATGAAATTTGTGAAAATATTCACTGCAGACTAATTGAATATATACATGGTTGCTTACAAATACAATTGGTGGTACTTGGGTTGCTTTTTGGAAATCTCAGAAGACATTTTTGTAACTTCTCATAAAGGCAAATACAAAGCTAAGTAACTGACAGACAACAAATAAGGCACAGATAAAAAGTATTAATGATCTTGCTTCAAGCAAAAATAACTGGAGAGAAATTTAGTGAAGAATACTTAGAGAATTAAAAACTTAAGTAATGAACAACAGTTTCCCTACTTACAAAACTAGTAGGTTCAGAAAACTAACATGCTAATTGCCATCTCCAGAGAAAACTATTAGAAACAAAAGGTAATAAAAGTGCATTTCTTTGTAATCCGATAACAAAAGGACCATGTTCAACAACATAAGTTGTACTGCACCTTATTGATGTTAAGCATGTAGTAAGACAGAAATGCAAATCAAGAGTTTAATGCTGTAGCTAACATATTGTAAACATGTTACTGGCAATGGTGTTCAAATTTGACATTGACATGCCAGCGTATTTTTACTTCCAGAACATGTAAAACTTTAACTCTTGTGCAAAAACCTCAATGAAGATATGCTATATATTATGTTGGAACGTACACAAGACATCTTTTTACAAACCTGAGCCATATATGTAATGACTAATCATCTTATCATGAGTAAAAAGTGAAGCTGGAAATTAAAAGAACTTAGCAATCTGTCAGGAAGAAAGGATAAACCCACACAAAGGGCATGTGGTTTATAAAGCTTTTCTAATGAAGAATCAATAACTTCTGCTAGATGAACTTCTTCAGTGTACAGGTATATGTCCAATAGTAAGAATTGATTTAGATTAGTAACAATTACACTACAAAGTAAATTACTTTGCTAATGTCAAAAAATAGCTTTTTCTAAAAATAATCAGTTGAGTAACTGTGATTTCTATATTTTTAAACCATTATTTCATATTCCTTTAAAAACGTCTGTTTTTGACTGTGGACTGGCAATTACAATTCTGTTCATGCAGCACAGAGGAAAAAAACACCCATAAGCCTTTGGGAGGGATGGTGTAGCTGAGATAAAAATCCACTTATTAAGGTCTGTGCTGAGGATGGAAAAAGAAAGGGCCAAGTAGAGGAAGTAAGAGAAAAAAGGTAAGACTGAGAATAGGTGTGCAAGATTACATATGTTAATTTCTTTTTCAGTTTATGTGCTTCTGCCATCTTATCTCTCTCACCATTTCTTTCAGTGTCTGTTCCTCCTTCCATTTCATTTATTGACTCTCAATCTTTTCTAGCACTTTCAGCTACTCCACACCCTGAATGCATAAAGTCGCTTTGGTGCCTGAGGTGCACTTCTGCGCCTCAATGTCAAAAAGGCCAGCCCAGGGACCCTTTTAAAGATGTTTACATAGACATCTGCTTAATAGTGCAGCAATCTAAAATTGCAAATCATCAACTCTGCTGCAGTGACATTAGAGAGTTTGTATGTGAATGTGTCTTTGAGACAAGTGGAAAGAGAAGCTGAGAAACAGAAGCATGTGCAAATAAACCCAAATAAACAAGCAGGTGCTGTGAGAAGAAGCTAATGTTTACAAGTGACTTAATACATGTGGTGTCTAATACAACTCTCACAGAAAACACTTGCGAGTATGCAAATTCATAGGAACCTCTAATTTGTACATGATTCTCACACACACACACACATGTTCTACAGTTTTTATGGGGTGTGGTGAACAGAAAACAGACAAAAGCAATAAATACAAAACAACTCCTTTGGAAAACCTTGCATCTGCAGTCTCAGAAGTCTGTTGGAGCTATGCTAAGCTATGAAGTGTAGCTTTGCCCAGCCTGAGTGGTTGCTGGTATTTACTGCAGGGAGTGGAAAGAATGACCCAGTTGTGAGAAACACTATCCAATAAAGAGAGAGAAAGACATGGCGAGAAGGAGGACAGGTACAGGAATATGAAAAGGTGGATGGGGACTCTGGATGTCCCAAGTGCCCAACAGTGTGCAGTGATTGGTTGCAGGCATGCAGGGAAGGAAGTGTGGAGAGAAAGGGGAGGGCTGCAGAGGGCTCACCTGCAGTGGTGCATCTTTTACAGCTGCAGAAACGGAGCCATAAATCACTTAGTGAAGAACCAAGGACATACAGAAAAAAACATCTGAAGCAAGACAAAGGCATGAGGGGGCATTTTATCATCAATAAAACCAAATAAATTAGGTGGTACTATGAAAATATGCATAATGCATAATGCACTATTGCAAAGGAATTACTGAATTGGCCACCCAAAGGATTTTTAGAGAAGTGATTATAAATCAAGATATTTAAAATGCGATGAAAACAGACAATGAAAGCAATTTATCAATACCGACAATGCTTTTCAGCTAATGAACCAGAGAAGTAAATAATAGGAGTTGCCTACTGCAATTTTTTTTTATTACCGGTATCTATTCTTTGCATTTCTTTTAATGCTCATACACAAGTGTGTATTGCTATACAAATTTGTCTTTTCCCCAGCAATGACGGAACATTACAGTCTGTGCTGGCAGGTTTTCAGCCATCTATCTCAGCTACACATTAATATATTGTGCAATTACATGTGATCATATGTGCTAGGCAACACACTGATCTTTTTCTAGCAGGTCCACAAATTAACTATCACTATGCAATGATGTGGTACTAAAGCAAATACCAATGCATAAAACAGAACAATTAATGATTATTTTTAATTTTGATGTGATGTAGTCACAAACACTTATAATTTTACCCAATAACGACAATCAACATAAACCCCTACGGAAATTTGGCAATTGTTCAAAACCTTGTTTCCTTACAGTAGAGCTCAGAAAAATAGTCATTCCAACATAAAAAGTTTCCGTCCAGGGAAATTAAAGAACTGAAAGGCAACTTGGATTAAAAAAAAAATTAAAAATGCTGACTCAGAAATGATGCCTGGTCTTAGAAACGGCTATTTTAGGCTCAAGAAACTATTACAATGTTTTATAATGGCTTTAGATGAGGATGATTTTCAATGGTGTATCAATGGTGTAGGATACTGAGCACTAACTGCTCAGGATCCTGCTTCTCTCCCCAGAGAGAATAATCTAAAATAAGACAATGCTTGATCAATATCCTTCACATAAAAAAAGAAATGGTTTCATTGTTTATTTTTGATTCATATAAAATTATTTTTTTTCCTAGCATCTTGATATAGTTAACAAAATAAGAAGATTGTTGATTTGTTCATCAGAACTCTACCTGCAAACATATAACTGAATACAAACTTATTAAATGAAGGCCATTAAAGAATCTGTTTTCCTGCAGATAACCAAAGACTGATACTGTATGCTTTTCTTACTGACTGTACACAATTATATTTCTAAGGAGAGAGTCACCGAAGAAAGAAAATATGGGAATGTTTTCTCTAGGTTTAAGTCTTTCTTGTTCAACTTGTAGTTTCTGAATAGTTGTCTACAACAAGAGGCAAGATGTGGGTATCTAATTCGATGAGCTGCTGCTTTTCAAAGACAATCTAGACAAACTATCTACTGAACAGGGATTTACAATGCCTGTGCTTAACCAACGCATAGCAAGGCATAATATTATATGGCATCTCTTTGATTTGTTTATGTCCCCAGACCTTGACTCATGTTTCTCAGCAGCTAACCTCATCTTAACCCTGAGCAAGCAGCAACACACAAGAGTCAGCTGAAGTTCAAACTGCCAGGGCGCACAAGGATCAGACCAAGGTTTGCCGTTTTGACTCACATCTCGGCTGACTCGAGCCTTTTAAATCCACATACACATTGTAGTGAATAGCCACTTGAATCACTCACAGCTCAATATACTGCCTCATACTGGTTCGCCTCTCAGTTGGAGCAGACCCGTGTGAATGAAATGAACATAAAAATCCATTTCACCACTTTCACCTTTTCACTTTACCCTTTTTGACTTTCTTCTCCCTGCAGCTTAGTTACTTTATTTTTGCTTGGTAATTTTGCCCTCTACACCCTCTCCTCCTTTCAGTACTGTGCTTTCCTCTCTATGGCTTTTCACCTGCTCCTGTACCACTTCCCGTTTTGAAAATAAGAATCTTAGTATGAGCAATGAAACTGTTGGATTCTGAAAACCATGTGCAAAAATAATAACTTGGCTAGAAATACTAGAATGCCATCTGCATATACACATACTGACCGTATTTGCAAACATCACATGTAAAGTTTGACCAACAACCAAGAAAGCTGGAGAGCAATCCAACAATACCAGGGAACATTTTGCCCCTTCTACATCCCTGTCTATTCATGCTATGAAATCTTATCTCAAATCAGAAAACAGATCACACTGGACTACTGCTAGATAGAAATTTAAATCGTATAATTACAATTAAACTATTCTACGGTATTTGTATTGTTACTTATATTTTTATCGTGTGTGAAAGTGTTTTTTTTTTTATTTTTGCATGCCGTTTTATGTTGAACTGCTTATGTGACAAATCAAACTTTTCTTATTTTCTGACATTTTAGTCTACACCCTGTTTGTGTTTGGGCCAAGTGACTTATATCAATAATACTAATTATGACTTATTATTTAAACAGATTGACTATGGGTGATCTCCTTCAGGTAGACATTATTAATACAAGTCATAGCCACTTTTTCTTTAAGTAGATGGAGGAAATTGCAAATAATTACTTTAAATTACCAGGAAATAAAGCAAGTATAGAATGCTCTTTGGCACAGTTTCTTTTGGTAGTTTATAAAGTTAGGTATGAAATTACAAAATCTGTATCAGCCCAAAATGGTTAAGGGACAAAATGTACTCACCTTGGTATACATAAAGTTTTTCAGTTCCTTATTCGCTCCCTGTTGGTTCCACTTTACCCTAATCCAAATAATTAAGGAATATTTAAATCCTTGCCAAGAAATTAACTACTAAAATTTACAATGCAAAATCCAAAGCCACTGCTTCTTTACTCAATACAAAAGGTTTATAGAGGTTTATGTCCTACATTTTTCAACACAGTATTGACTTATATGTACACAAACATGTATAAATACAAACTACCATCCAGTTCTCCCAATTTAGACAAGAAACTGGAACTTGGCAGAGTGCCTAAGCCAACCTTGAACACTAAGTACTTATCAGGGGATGATGGAGAAACAGCTGGCTTGTAATAATACTGCAATATAAAACCTCAGAGGTTTCCATAGACTGATTTGTCCTGACCTACCTCTACAATAAGCAGCACAGTCTAGCTAGAGTAACATGCATCGGTTACTGCAATGAAAGAAAAATGTTGCCACCTGTTTGAGAGGAAACCATCTTTTAGATAATGGTGTTGTCATAGATCATAATGCATCAAATATGCGCTCTTTATGCAAAATTGACACTTAAAAACAAATGTGTCAAAATACACTCACACATGCGCCTGTGTGCCTTTCCCTATACATTATATACCCTGTGGTTGTGGAGCAGCCTTTGCTGCCATGGCAACTCAAGCTGCACTATCTGGTGTGGGAGCAGCAAAACACACAAAGTGCCAAGGCAACTAGCAAGACTGCTGAGGAATACTTAACAGTAGGAAAACATTGACATTCTGGGAATACTGGCTGAATAATGCAGTGGTTTAGGCCACTTGCAAGGACTGAATGGACAGCTGGGTGGGGTTGTAATGGCTACTGGCAATAGTGATAATTGCGTGCACACGTGCGTGTGCGTGTACCTCACTTGAGCTGCATTGTGTTTACAGCATTACGAGAATGGGTAGCAGTATAGATCATAAAGTCCCATGTACATACACACACATGAAGCCTGGCAGCACTAAAACATATTTCATCATTAGCTTTAAGCAGTTAATCCTCTGCTCCACTGACCACAGCTCAGCTCAGCCCATTTCAATAACTTGTGTCTGGAGCTAACCAGCACGTCATGCATGCACACAAACACATGCGTCCAAATCAAGGACACAATCAGTGCACAAAACGAGACTGGTCCAAAGCTGTGAATATTTCACGACTCATACATGTATCTATAAATAAATAGAAAGGAGGCCATATGAAAACAACCTGTTCATTCAATAGATAGGGGGATCTGACAGACCGATAGTGAAAGATAAAGTGATTGCTGTAGTTAGAGAGAGAAGTAATAATGCAGTCAAGTCAGGGTAGCCTGTACAAAGGATGAAACAGAAATTGACAGAGGTTGAGGCATGAGTGAGACTTTGACCTTTCCCTTCGACAGCAAACATTCACAATTCAGTGTCTGAATTGACCCATTTCTTGCCTCTGCCACGATAAAATGACAGAGCTCAATGAGTCCTTACAAAGCCAATCTTCCTTAAAGTAAAATATATCTTTATAAAAACATTCATTATTCTTACCTTTGTTTCATTCTAGCATCTTTTCTAGTACTCTTGCTTCATCATGGTCCAAATTCTTGT
Source organism: Gambusia affinis (assembly GCF_019740435.1). NCBI lineage: Eukaryota > Metazoa > Chordata > Actinopteri > Cyprinodontiformes > Poeciliidae > Gambusia > Gambusia affinis. Next base: position 11,219,185 of record NC_057890.1, read on the forward strand.
AGCTTATTTTATATTCATCTTTGTTCATTTTGGCACTTTTTTCCTCTTCAATTGGGAAAATAACTATTATGACTGCATTTCCAGTCCACATACGTTTGAGCGTATATAATTATGGAGCTCAACAAAGAAACTGACTGTTGATGAAAATCATGAGAGTTTTAGTTTAATATGAATTAACTGATGACAGGCCAATTGGAAACTCGAAAATATGTTATTTTTTTAACCAAAGAAGGCACCATATATAAAAGCAACAGGTCACCTTGAAAGCATTCTTCTGTGGAGATGCAGGTAAGAGTCAACAAGATTTGATAGTGTAGCTACCTTCAGTGTCTAACTACTTTCATGTTTTTTTTTGCACTTTCATGTTTTTTTTGCATGCATCTGTGCTACAGATAGGTAGTGTGTACAATATTTTGTGGTACTTACTCTGATAGTGACAAAAGTGCTAATCATTTTTAGAATATTTCCATTCTTTTCAGACTGTATGTCACTGCATACAATCAATATTCTTATCACAATATTTTTTCCCAGATAATTTCAACACTAAAACAATTACTGCAATTGAGGCTGCAAGAAAACAAGGGAGAATACAACTTTCAGCAGACAATGGGAAGACGGCACATGTTAAAGCAAAATTGCTTAGCTTTAATCTTTTGAGCTTTCAAACTCTGTCTGTTATGTTGGCTTTGGAAGTACTGGCAGCCTTTTTGAGATTTCCGAGTTCAAGTAAGGATCTATATTCTCAAGGAAATGCACATACAATGTGGTTTCAGTAATGCTACCCACACTAATGGCACTAATGGCCAATATAAGAGGCCAGAAGGCAGTTCAAAATGTGAACTAATAATTTTGTGTTTGCTTTCAAAACTCTGCAAAGTTCCATTTCATAGCATCTGCTCTGACACATGTGGCCATCAAGTCCCTGGTGACCTTAATAAAAAATAATGATTGGTCGTAGCAGCAAGGCTATAAAAGCTTATTTTGAAAGTTTTCTTATGTCCTCTTATATTACAGTTGTAAAAAGAAACAGTTGGCAAAAACTTGTATATGCAGGTTAAAGCGTTCTCCTTAGGTCATATATATAAACAGCAGTTAGAAACTTGGAAATATCTAAGATAAAGGCACAATAACCTGTTCCAGCCTTGCATGTTCCAGCTTGCTAATTTTTGGGCGACTGTCGATGTCAAGTTCAAGGTTAGCTGCTCATTGTATTGAGCACCAATGCTCCCCCACTGGGATTGACAGAGGGAAGATGCATTAGCACCTCAGCAGGTAGTTCTCAATCTCATCTTTTTGCTCTCTTTTCTCTCCATTCTTTCCCTCCACACCTTCCTCTTGTCCCCGAGTCTACCTCTCAAGCCTCGACCCCATGCAGATAACTGGCCGGCTTCTGTCCAGTAGCATGTGCATTAGCTTCTGCATGGGCATAATGGGTCACTGATGCATCCATCTGTGCACACTTAAAAAATGACTAGTAATCTTTGACTACAACACATTTGTCTCAACATCAACAGTTATCTGTCACGCCAATGTGTTATACGATCAGATAACCATAAACAATATCGAAGTCCGTAGGGGGTTAAGTCTTTCTCCTTGACTTGCTGTTGTGCATTGACCTGCGGGAAATGGGTTTAAACCTAACCCTGCCTTAGTCTTTTATCACCATCACTTCTTCGTCTCCTCTCATATTTATCACAGACCAACGAGCACACAAACTGACCAACAGACAGACTGACAGAAGCCATATGGTCTATTCACTTGAGCAGGAGGTAGCTATCAAAGAGATCTCACACAGCAGCTCTGCTCAGCCACGGACAAGTAGACAGAAGAAGGCAGAACGATGAATCGAACAGGAAGAGCAAAAATTAAGAGAATGTTGAAGAATGAGGGAAGCAAAACATAGAACAAAAGAAATAAGAATCGCATGGAAATTAGTTTGCTGAGTACTAAGAGGCATTTCAGTTAAAAAGAGCTCAATGCTGTGTTAAAGTAAAATGGAAGTAAAGGCACAGAAACATGTAGACCTGACTGCTCGACTAGATTATTCAGAGGTCTTGGTCTGGTCTTGTGCTCTGTCTACTTCATCTCACAGGTAGAAATTATGTAGGATTTAGGCTACTGTACTTTTAATGTGCAAGTAAATCTGCAACCAATTTCCAGTTGAGCTTAAGAGGATGAATTTAGGGTCAGGACTAACTATGACTTGTGCTAATATGGATAGGTGAAGGGCTCAAGAATACATTATGCAATTAGTACAAACATACTGGAGCTATTTCTATTTCCAGTTCCACAAGACTCACATTGCACTTTAGAAATTTTACACTAGCCCCCATTAGGTTCTGCAATTTTACAAGCAAACTGAATTTAATTTACTCTACTCCCTGCCCAGTTTAGCTCATGATGTCATAAACGTGAGAGTATAAACAGGAACATTTAACCCGCCCAAGAAGGACTCAATTAAATTATGTCCACTCTTTTCCTGTAATTTTTTGATTTATCCTAGGTGATGGTTTTCTTGTGGTAGCGCCTCCTGGGGGGCGCCAGAGCACTTTAGGAGGCGCAAAGTAGGCAAAAAAATAAACCGATAAGCTATCTGCTTGCTGTCTACTGATGTGAGAGAAACGTCTTTTACGCACACGATCAACTCTGTGGATTTAGGAAAAAGTTGGTACTGTGGGGTGCGCGTGTGGAGCGGGGATCAGTGGAAATGTTTCCCCCCTTAGAGGATGTTTTGGCCAGTGATGTCAGTGACGTTACTGACATCAACCACTTTTTTCTGTAACAAATAATATAACGCGTTGCTATTTCAAATACAATAGTCAGATTACAGTTACTTATCAAAATCATTTTTGCGTTAATATCTTCTTTTATTATTGAATCGTATTTCCTCTACTCTGGACAATGGAGGAGATCGCATTTTGTTGGTGGAAAAACTGGAACTATTTTCAGTTTCTGTCGCAGTCCAAGTTATTATAAACCTTTGGGCTTCATCTTTAAAAGTTAAAAGTTGCAAATTTAATGATGGTTGCCTTTTGAGAAGTTGCTCATTTGGGGTTGGGAATAAGCAGAGACTCATAATAAATCCCAGAATTTGTCCGTCATTAAGGTAGTTTTACTCCGTCTCTCCCTGTTCATCATTTCCCGGATGATCCGTCCCGCTGAGTCTTTGTTAATGTCAAGTTAATATATTACCTCTGAATGACGCCGAGCTTCGCTACGCTCCAGAAAACTGCAAATATCGAGACTAATTTAAACAGCGCAATAAGCGTGAAAACAGCCACGAATAAGCGTGTCCGTAGTTGGCAATAGTTATAATGGCAAGTGCTGACTAGCATCGTTATAATTATTAATATTACGATGAGCTGTGGAGCTGCAGGAGGAGCTCTGTGCGCTGCGACATCAAACTCAGGGGCGTAACGCAGAATCTGGAGGCGGGGGGGAGAGGGGCTTTAAAATCCTTCTTAGAGTTTTCCAGACAACAGTGGACCACACAAATTACTCATGTTTTTTATTTTTGTACAATCTCCTCTTCAGTTCAACCTTATCAGTGGAGACACATTGTTGATGTTACCATTATAAAATAACTTACAATTAAGTATTGGCAAAGATCAATGTGATTTTCACAGGAGGTGGAGCGTTGTTGTTAGCAGCTGCTGAAAGTAAATAAACAGTTACTTTTAATGTAACTTAGTTACTTTCCAAGTCAGTAGTCAGTAATATAACTAAGTTACTTTTTCAAGGAGTAATCAGTAGTCCGATTAAAGTTACTTTTTCAAAGTAACTATGCCATCACTGGTTTTGGCCAGAGCGGGGTTGAAGGTGGAGTTTTTAGAACTCCACCCCCCTCCGCCCCCCCTTCGAGGGGGGGGGGGGGGCGCAGCAGGCATTAAGCTCCTTGAAGGGGGGCTCACCCTTTCATACTTTGAAAACCCCTGTCCTAGGTGATGTGTTTGTCACAACACCACATATAAAACAAAACAGCAGATTGAAAGATGAGCAGTGAGAGAGCTGGTCAGAAAAGGAGAAATGGGCAGGGACTAAAAGACAGAAATAATAAGGTGGAGGGCCGAGTATAAATCAACATCCATTAGTCCAGGGGTTATAAAGTCACTGATGAAGGAGGTGGACTTTGCCTCAGACTTTTTATTGTCTTGTTGTTGTTTTTTATTGCCTGTGATGTCATCTAATGGTATACAGTTAATGACAGGGGAGGGGAAGTGTGTAGAAGGGAGGGAAGGATGTAATGGTGGTGTGTGTGCACGCCTATGTTGACACATGATATTGATTGCCTTTGTGGAAGTGTCTGAAAGGGGTCTTTGTCTGAATATACCATATGCATATAACTGATTTTTTTCTGTTTGGTTTCCAAGAAATATTTTTAAAACGTCCCGTTAACAGGTTATTGCAAAGTACAATTTTAATTTGATTTTAAAATGTCTATTTAAAGAAGGGCTATCTAGAAAATCAATTGTTTCTACAGTTTATTCGTGTCAGAATTTCCACATATTCTTGCACACTTATATGCAGAGTCTGCAATCATTTTTAAACCAAATATAAAGTATAAATACAAAAACAAATCAAGTTAATTCTGAATTTATGGTAGCTATTTCCGATGAGGTCCCTTTAAAGACAGATGGCGAGAGATGGAGTATAAAGTCTAGAATATCAATCTGTAGTTCATTTTTATCCCCAATATTTCTTCAGATCTTTAAAATTCTGAAAACCTCATAATATTCAAGATTTCTTAGAACCTCAGAAAATTGTAAAAAGCTTATTTATTTTTAACAATATAATTTTCTGATTATAACCAATAGTTATTTTTATAGACAAAATGTGAATATTAAAAAGGATTTCATATGTCACATATCCATTTATCTAAATATACACATTTGTAGCTTTAGAAAAATTACAACCTAGAAGAAAAGGGTACTAAAGAAAGATATATTTTAGCACTTTACAAGTCATTGATACTCTTTGCTTCAGAAAACTCATATCTAGAATATATAAATCTTTGCAAAATTTCTTCTTTCTGTCTCAGCTCACTGGTCATGCCAATCTCTTATCTGATTTAGTTTGACGGTGTCTCTACAATCTCTGGGTGCATATACCTGTGAGACAGCAATGTAAAAGTGCATAGGGTACCAGGCTCTGCAATACTTTGCACCAGTGCATCATTCCTTTAGCTGTGAAAAGGTCTGCCTCACACAAAAGGGCATAGGGGCATGAAGGCAGTCTAAGGTGGAAGCAACAACACTCCAAAACCCAGCTTATCCTCTACTTCTTAACTCTGAGGGGACAAATCCTGTTTAGCCATGGGCTCTGAATTCGCACAGAGTGTGACATGAGACTTAAGGACAGACAGTTGAAGGTATTAGAAAATGCCCTTGGAAACATTACTAACTTCAATCTTTTTTTCTTTTCTTTTTTTTTTAACCAGTGCCACACTGAACAGTTTGGCTTCCTGTGGTGCCTCGTATGTGTGTTTATAACCTCAACAGTTTATTACATTACAACCACCATCTTTTATGTATTCAATTGCAATTCTCTGTGATGTACCAACAGAGCTGAGAATAATTGTCAAGTACAAGAAAAACTTTCAAAATTTTGAAAAAATAAATCTCAGTTGTAGCCCGTTTTCTCCAGAGTAGTCCATGTTTTTATCTCCACCCCTCTTTACATTACTTTTCACCAACTTTCCCACAGCACTGCTACAATACATTTTATCTTGAAAAAGTTTTTGATTTTCAATAAGTTTTTTGGTTGTCGTTTTCGGCTAAAAATGTTTTCCAAGAAATCTGAGGCCTTAACAAGAGTTTTATTTTGAAATGAAATTTTTCTAACTCATTTCATAGAGTGACTTCTAAAGGCAGTTGGTTGTATGTCATATTATTTAGATGCATTGGGAACAAGGAACAACATTTTTAAAATTGCCTCAGTGAAAAGGTGTGATTTACATGATTCCTTGGAGCTCCATTGTATGCTATTATCAGGTACATAAATTACTTAATAAATTATGCATTTCATCTCATTCTAACTTCTTAATTTCCCTCACAAGAGATAAACTTTGTCTAATCAATTCTGCAACATGCTGATTTGTGCTGTCTAGCAAGTTCTGGAACATGCTGATGTGTACAACAATTTGCCCCCAGTGTTCTGGATTTTATACAAGTCCAAAGTAAAGGAAAACTATAGCGGATCCTCCTGATTCCGGGTGTACACGTGTGTACGCGTAATATACGGTGCCGGCGATGAGCAGGTCTGAAAGATATCAGATGCGCTTGGCAGTAGAAATAAAACCCCCTTAGGGGCTTTTGTGATTCCCTTTCCTCAAAACACACACACATATACACAATTTCTTCTTCAGTAAAGGACACGCACCACCATTCACTCTCCCCCTCTTTCACTCACTCAAGCACACGCACCTTCATGCTGCAAATACAGCCAATTCAGCTGATTTGCCTGAAAGTCAATCTGCCTTTCTACTACTATCCATTCTCCAATCCAGTATTCCCAATTCCCAGCTCTTACTACACATTCTAACAGAGAGAAACCAAATCTCGGCTCCCATTGATTAAACTATCTATAATGCAGTTTACTCAACCCAAAGTGTGCTCTTTACCTTCTTGACTCGTCCACTTTTTGTGCCCACGAAGACCAGTGAGTGGTTCTTGTAGACGTAGGCAATCACAGAGGTCATTTTGTCAATGGCGTCTGTAAAGAGAGGCTTGCCGTGCACCATTTCAGACACACCCAGAGGTGCATTCATGTCGAGCCCACAAAAGTCATCGTCAATGGTTAAGAGCTGCAACAGAGCAAAGGAAAATCACAAGTAAGAAAAACGATTGTGGAAGTGCTTCAAAATGATTTGCAAAACAGTTTTAAGGCACTTTTTTTCCCCAACATAAACTTGCAACAGACATTAAAAAAATTTTTTTAATGTTAATCGCTATTAGTGTGAGTGGAACATGTGTTTCAAAAAGAATTTTAGTTCGATTAAGTTGATTTACAAAGTACAAATTCATATAATTTCAAGACACTTTACAAACAAAATTATTTAAATTCAATCATATATACATTGTATCAATAAAAGCATTTTTTTGGTATTCAGAAATAACCTGAATTCATTAGAAATAAAACTTGTATCAGGTATTCATCAGTTTCTGAAGTTGGAGGCAGCAAAAAATGAAAACAGATTAGAGAATGGAAGAAGACTGCAGTCGGGCTGTGGTTCTTCAAATGAGCCGGAGGCTGCTCTGTCAGGCTCTATTCCCCACCGTCCATCCAATACAACAGAAACTGCTGAAATGCTGGTGCAGCAAGACACCAAAGTGGTTCAAAGTGAAATAAAAAAAAAAAATCTGTGCATTTTCTGAACTCAGGCAAATCACTGCAAAACGTTTGAGTTCACCTCCTGGGCACAATAACCGTGGTATGACTTACCAAATGGGAAACAAACTAAAGCTAGAAAAGGACATAGTAGATTAATATGCTGCTGCTGTCAATACATTCTAAATGGATCAGCAAACTATAATTTATCTATCATGAAATAAACAAATCCAAGGGTATATTTTTTTTTCTTCTGTGGTTAAAAAAATAAAAAATTTGTATTGCGCAAAAGAGAAATACCCAAACTTGTCATAGGAACAAAAGGAATTTGCAAGGTAGCAAAAACTTTTTCATATCAAAAAATAGAATAACACTAAAATAATCCTTTATAGCAAAAGGAATATCCCAGGTAGTGCAAAACAAGCTGCATGAATGATATTGATTTAGATACAAAATTGTTTTAAATCTAAAGCTGCCTAAAGGTTATGAAAAAGTCTGAGGGAATGACTTTGAAGGGAGACAGGTCTAGTTGTTTATGTCCCATTTTCCATTTTTCTTCCTCGAAGTGCACTCTGAGGGGTTCCGATAAATCGTGCAAGGCCATGGTCTCTGCTCAACCTATCACAGAGGGCCATCATCATCGTCTGAGCCCTTAGAACAAGATATACAGGAAATATGGGGTCTGCTTTCATTAGACAAATGGAACATTGCTGGTTAAGGGCACAAGCTGGAGGCTACAACATAGGGTCATATGGAGTGGGATGAATGATTGATATAGACAGCCTAAATGTGGGTCAGACGGATGTCACACAGTTGAAGGTTTGAGATAAAGGTAGAAAATAAAAAGAAGATGGATATAGACCAACACTGACTGAGATTAAACAGAAGACAAATTTCTATGCAGGACAACTTTTCCACAAGTTCCCAAATCTTCCCCCGTCTTTAACCAGAGTTTTTTTAAGAAGAATCTGTTGTCAGGAAAGAACATTTTGACCTCCAAATCCTGCTGTAGTCCTATGTTTGAGTAATGGTTTGCTGATGAGAATCAAGACTAGTCCTTATAATAGGTTTTAACAGCAACCAGTGCCAGTGCTCGGATCTATTCAGTCTTATTCCTCATTTATGTGACAGACCAAAAAAATACACTCTTTGTGTCCTCATCAGTTATAGCTGAGGACATGACAGATTACAGCTCATCATTCCTGGGTTTAAAGGTTAACAGGATCTATCGGAAACAAAACTGAGTACTTGGAAGTATTTGGGCCTTCGATGATTGAATGCTTCCTCCAGAGATAACAAGGTTCCCCTCATTTATTCAAAGATTAATTAATTTTTCAGAGAAAGCAAGTACTTCAAATCATTAAGAAATTAATTATCTAAACTCGGCCTAATTGGGACACACAAAAAAAACCTTGTATGTGAAATTTCTTCAGGTTATCCATCATCTTTATTATTTTTTCACATTATGCAGGAAGTAGACACCATGCTTTTAAAAAAACTAAAAAAATTTGTAGTCAAGTAGCTAATGGCATCACTGTTGACCTTGACTTTGTCTCATGTGCTACCTGCACATTTCTTAAATATTCAAAGATTTTCTAGATGTCCAACAAGTGAGTCAAATTTCAGGAGACATTTGCATCAAAGAACAAACTTTTAATCTATTTTGTTCTATTTAGTTATTTTTGACAAACATCCAAAAAGGAACAAATGTTTGTCCAAGTAAGTAAAGCGTTCCAGAAGATTGATAGATCTATCATAAAGACAGAAGGACAAGAGAAGGGAGTCTATATTTGGGCAGAGGCCAGACACTGATGCAGAATCAGGTCACTCTCAGCCGTATCCATCTCTTTGCTTGTGTCTGGCTGCCAGCACCAACACAAAAAGAGCTCTCTTCTGGACCGTGCAGAGGGATCAGTAGATACAGAGTGTGGAAAAAAAGAGAGCAGGCAGCAAGCACAAGAAAGCTAGAGTTGCTCAATGCGATTAGTGGGGGAGTGAAAGAGATCAGCACTCTAACATTCTCTGATGTATGGCCTAATCTGGGTTTGGACTGCTGTAAGGACTTTTTCTACTCGCTGTAACGTCACCAAATTAAAGGCACACTATCAACTACAGCAACACTTGGTATGTCAAAATTTAACATATTTTTAAAAATATTAATGTACTTTGCTGGCATCTTTTAGTGATGTACTTAATTGACTTATTTCTAGGCAAAAAAAGTGATTTGTAAAAATAAAAATAAAAAATTATTATATTTTTGTGCACAGATTAATCTTCAAAACTATGCGTATAGACAGAAGGAAAGGAATTACAAAAATGTATTCCAGCATGCTTTATGTTGTTTCTGTGACTTGCCAAATGGGAACTAGTATTTTCCTCTGGCCCCGCTGTGCTAAATGACCAACCTGCTAAGATGATTGGAGGCACTGCATAATTCTTTCATGACTAAATGGGTTTTCTGTATTTAATTTTCTAAAATTATGTCAACATTAGATTTTCTCTTAACTCAACAATCCCTGTATGAGTCATGCTGCAGAATTAATAACTTTGTGCTTCTTTACCTGTGAAGGGTTCTATGTAAATTAAATTTGCTTATTAGTTCATACAAGCAACCTTAAAAAAACTGCCATCATGCCATGTAGATTTTATGTTTTTCCTAACCTTTCAAAATTACTGTTGTTTTCATTTTTATGCAAGTTTGTAATTTGCTTAAGTTGTTTTAATGCAGCAATGATGGAACAATTCTACTCAGAAGACCAGAGTTGGGAATGACTGATACACTTTTCTGCATATTGTAAATGCTTCGTTTATATGATTCTTCAGACTTACACTCTCCACCTACTATTCTGTGGCCAAATTGCTGCCATTAAAAATCAGTTTGAGTTTGTTATGAAACCACCAACAGTTGAATGTGGAGTATAGAGCACTAAATAAATTTCCTGGCAGGACTTTTAGCATCCTAACATGGCATCCCACAAGTATATCCTGAGCGAGTGTTTGAAACATGCATAACAGCTGGCACTGAGGACCAGAATTATGAGGTCAAGTGTGATACACTTATGACTACATGAAAGCTTATTTCATGTTTGTTGCATCAAATTGTGTAAGGTAAAAATAACAAGGGAATTTTGGGATATGCAGTTAGAGTTGTATTTTAAAACTGTTCTTTCATTAGATTAATCTTTTTCTGCTTTATGCACATTTCTGCATTATTCAGAAATGTGCTCTCTGCATATCCACACACTGTGCAAAACCTGTCAATAAAAATAACTTAGCTATACTGAAACTCACTCAATAATTAGAGGAAAAAAAACTATAAAGTTTCTGATTTCTATCTGTCTCACAGTTATTTAGTCAAATGTAAGATTTTAAGATGGATTAAAAAGGTACACTAACAAAATGACCATAGCTTGAAAATCAGTACATTAAATGGCATTCATGTGCATAGATTATGCTGAGTACACACTTGTAAGGCTATACGATAAACTTGATTTACTTGTGTAATCTGGAGGCAAAACATGCAAGTAAATCAGCAATGCGAGACAGTCTCATGATGAATTGTTCATTCATGTTTGCTGATGTTTTCAACTGCCAACCATTAGTTATGCAGGTACAACAAATTAATATTTGCAGGGTGGAAAGAATTTATCAAATCAGGAATAAAACAGCATGACAGGGTGAGACATCACGTCAGCAGAGGTGGAAAAGACAAAAATAGAGGAAGGTGTAAGTTTAGAAGATGATGAAGGGAAAAAATCCAAATCACAAATCAACCTTGAAACTGGAAGGTGAGCTGAATTTTATGAAGGCACATCATTCTCCTGATGATTCAGTGTTTTTCTCTTTATAATGCATTACACAGACTTTTACCTCTCCGTGGAAGAGACAACATTTTATTCTTATCAAAAACGAACAGAAAATAAAAAATTTCACCAGGGGAAACAGCCTTAGTGAGTGAATTACATAGAAAGTAGGGGTTTAGTGGATTGACTTGTTTTAATGCATTTCATCTAACAACTATTTATTGCTGTGTAAATGCATTTACCCCTTACAGTCTATCTGTGTTTGTTTTTTTTATTGTGCTTTTTGTCACAATTGAACAGACAAAGCTAGGAAAGAAAGAATTAAAATTTTTAAATTATGACTTTATTAGGGGAAAAGGTTTCTCCAAAACAATGTGGCCCACTCTGGAAAATCCTAGTGCTCCCTAAATCTAATAAGTGCTGTGCCACCCTTAGAGGCAGAGGCTACCATTAATCTTTTGCAATAACTGGAAATTAGTCTTTTACATCACTGTGGATGAACTTTGGTCCATTCTATTTTGCCAAATTGTTTAAATGTATCCATATTGGGATTTGAACATAGACTGCTGAAGGTTTTGGCAAAGGCTGGGACATGGACTACTCTTTAATTCTACCTTTAAAGAGTAGAATTCATGGTTTCATTAAGTCCTGAAGTAGCAAAGTAGTCCCCGACCATTATACTACCACCACTGTGTTTGACTATCAGTATGATGCTCTATGTTTTATTTATAATAAGGATGCAATACCTCCACAGACATGAAATACATTGGAGCTCTGTAATTGATGCCATTTTTGTACAGTCTCTTGCAAATGAGGCCTCCAGTACTTGGGATGTTATTTCAGGGCTTCTTTTTGGGCTCCATACTTCAACTTTCCTCTTATTGTGATGCAGAGGAAAAAATACACCAACACCTAGCAGAGAAAGCTGAAGTTTACACAGTTTTTTTTTTTTTTTAGCTAAAACGGTGGAGTATGACGAAGAAAGCATCATACACTTGTTTAATCACAGAATAACGATATTGTGATTGATTCTGACCTTTAGCAAGTGGTATCATGTAAGGAGATTTAATTAGCGTGCCAGCCAGCGAGCAGAATAGCGGATATGTGCATGGAGTGAGGTGAAGTAGAAAGGGATGGGGGGCAGTCTGGATGTCCTTAATGAATCTGCTAGCCTTTCCCTTCCTGAGGATGTGACCTAGACTGACTCATCAGCCGCAGCAGTAGCCAGTGACTGATTAAGCTCCACAATCAGACAGTGGAGAGATTGAGAAGACCAGCACACAGGTCGTCATCATTCAAAGGCCGGTGAAGCATGTAACCAAACTTAAATAGGAAAAAATTTAAAGGAAATTCAAGGTGAATGCCAAGACAAGACTGAATTTAAAAGCAGAAGAGCTCCTTTCAAATGAAGGGTGATGTCCATGTGTTGAAAGGCTGTTAGAGATCAAGAAAGAGAGTCAAAGAAACAGCAGCGGCTGACTAGAATAATCTAATTAATTGGGGAGAATTCAGAATGTGAAGTTGGTAGCACATAACAAATGTAGAAGAATAGCCTGTGGCATGTTAGTTAATGACATGTAATTAATGATCATTACTAGAAGGGATGAAAGGATGGCCGTAGCCTGTCAGAGACTTGTGAACGACCTTGTAATTTTCCCGTCAGTCTTTGAGGGTGGCAGGTTTTCCTTTGCTGCTTACAGAAATTGTTGTTGTAAGAAATATAGGAATCTGTGAACAGAATCAAAAAGATTGAGACACATAAGGCTAGTATTTTTTAAGAATGTGATGAAAAGAACAGGCAGAGGAAGAAAGTGGCCGAGGATGGAAGCAATGAATCAAGGATGAGAGAAATAAAGTGAGGGAATTTATTGCAATCCTGCTGTTTTGTTGTTCTGTTTTTTTTTTCTGCTGACACAGTCAACATGGAGGGAACAGGCAGCGCCTTTTTTATAGGTCACATGCCACTTCACAATGATCTATGGATGCAGGCCCTTTGCAGACTTATACTGTTGAGCATGCATTATGTGGATCAGCCAAGCATGGCCATTTGAGGCAAAGAGGAAGCACCCCCCTTCACATACACACTTGTTCTTTCCATGTATCCTCTCTCCCCTCTGCTGTACATTCCTTTTCTTCTCTGACTCCCTCTGCTTCTCTCCAGTGATGACTGAAAGCCTCTTAAAGATGGTGTGAAGCATCAAAGGTCTGGCAGGGGCAAATGTTTTATACAGCCCTAACAAAGACAGCAGCCTTGTGTCCAAGCCCACACTTGCTTTAATAGTTTGATTATAACAGACTAAAGATGGAAGTATTATTATAAAAACCAAATATTTAAAATGTTTAGCTTAGGTAAAACATGTAATTTACCCCCTTAACTGTCACCATAAAACACTTGCATATAAGTTACACCAGTGGAACTTACTGGTGTAACTTGGCGATACTGATAAGGGGTTAAAAAATAATGTTACGATAATTAGCGTACTTTAAAGAAGATCACATTTTGTATAATTTTGTATTGTAATATTGTATTATAAGGTTCACGCAGCCTGTTCATGTTTTAATCCTCATTGCTGATCTTTTTAGTGGGATTATTTTTGGTTATACTATTTTTTTGCTTTGTGCGTTGGTAATTTTTCAAAAACACAATAAAGTTGGCAGATTTAAAATATGCTTCTGTAAGAAAAAAACAATGACAATTTTCATCCTCAAAAACAACACATTACAACTAAAGTCTCAAATCTAAAAAAAAAAATTTTACAGTTCATTTACTTCGATATATATTTATAGATGTTTACTGGACTTCTCAGATGTGTGATGGAAATCTGTGTGTTTTAAAAATATTGAGTTGTCCATATTTTATACTTGCATGTGTATCTTCCTCAGTTTTTGTGCTAGAACACACCATCAACAATGTAAAAACATGATGGTGGTAGCATCATGCAACCCATCTTTGTTAGATTTTTTTTGTTTTAAAAAAAATTAAGCCCAACTAAAATTTTTTTTTAAAAAGCCCAACAAATGAGCCTACCCTAGGCTCATTTGTGGAGCCTAGGGTAGGGCTCCACAAATGAGCATTCCCCTCCTCATTTGTGGAGGGGAATGCCTTCCCCTCCACAAATGAATTGTTTTTGAGTTTGCCCATCACAAAAATGTAAAGTGTAAAGTGATAAAATGTGAAAAAATTTATTTAACCCAAACAGAGTACTAAAGTGATGGCATAGAAAATATCCTGGTTCTGCCCGTCATCCATTCCAAAGTATTTAGGACTAACCACAAAGTATGAATATTTCTCTTCCACATCAAAAATGTGTGCGTGTATTTGACTACGCAGCTAGCCCGCTCTAATGAGCCTTGGGGCTGTTCGTCCTCTCCCTAATTGGAGGAAAAACACATCATGTTCAAAATATGATGCTGTTTGAAAGGTTGAGAAAACAAAAGTGTAAGAGAAATCACGAAAAGGAGGACGGGGTGTGAGATAGCAGAAGATACTGAGCAATGAAGGGGCAAGATAAAGGGGAGTCTATTTAATACAAGTCTCAGTATCATCTTAGCGCTCTCTCACACCCAGCCCTGACAAGCTGTCCCGTCATTAAAAAATAATAACAGCTGTCTGTACTCTATCCCTTGGTCTACACTGTAAAGGACATGAAGACTGTCAATTTGATTGTACCAGATCCTTAAGAATTGTATGCTGGCCAACGGCCCAAAACAGTGTGTGGATCTTTTTCTCTGACCAGATGCTGACTTTAGTGGCAATAGGAATGATAGTGTTTTGCAGTAAAAAAGACCTGCCTGTAAAAAAACACAGGCTAACACTAGCGCCTAGCCTAATGATGCATTTTTCAGACTCTAACCGCATGCATGAGGTCAGATAAATCTTCAGAAAAAAATAATAGGGTTTGTGAATATATTTTTCTATACTGCTATTGTCTTTTCCTGTACTTAATAAGGCCTCAAAAATAATGAAATATAATATTTTTCTAGACAGTAACAAGGTGCACACTAATTTATATCTCAGATATAAATTAGTGTGCACATATTAAATGATATATTAAATGAATATCATATTAAAATTACATGATATTCATGTAATTTTCTGATTCCTAGAGCGTTTTTGAGAGCAGGAACCAAAAAAACCAGCCTGTCATCCTCCATTCTTAAAGCAGCATGGCATCTTAAATGTGTAAGAGTGAACAATGTGTGTTTGTGGTTGTTTCTGCACAATTTGAGAGTCATTATTTTAAAGTACGTTTCTGTTATGTGTGATATAGCATTTCTGTTCATGCCTCATTTAATGTAGCAGAGAAATTAATTTGAAAGTAACAAGCAAACATTCATAAACACAAACTATGAGTCATTAGCAAAAGAATCATGCCTGCATACAAATCAGATTAGCTTTGATTGTTCAAGTGCAATCAAACAGATCATTCATTACTGTGATAAAAATATACATAATCTTTACCCCCATTTAAATAAGCCGTTAAAAAATATATTTTTATGTAAATAAAAATGTGGATTAAAATGAAACAGACTAACTTTTTCTGTCTTGGGACAGAATTTTATTTTTTTTGCCCCACTCTAACTATGGTTATTTTTTCAGGAGCCAAACCTGCACCTACAGACATTCATGAGTGTCAGAACTCATCTATCCCCTGAGTCCGGTGTCACTTGTTCAGCAGGGTCTAATTTATGCACTGACGTTAGTGCAATGTTTAAATGGCATCATTTCTCACCGCTAACCTCTTTGAGCTACCTCACTCTACTCTCCTAGCCGACAGCTCTACCCCAGGCATGATTTATCAGGCCCTCAAGCTGCAGACAACGGCACCCTGGCACGTGTGCTGTGCCAGAGACAGATTAATAGATTAACACAGTTATTTGAGAACCAAACACAAGTGGGGTCAACATCATAATGTCTCAGAGTAGGTACATGACTGAGGTCAGGAAATATGTTCTCACCACCATCAAGATGAAATTTATATCTCAGAGTTATGGCTATGGCGGAGTCATCACTTCCTGGATAATAGCATTTAAAATTACTTCATACAGTTATACAGTTTTGATTGAAATGGTTTTTTATTCTAACTATTTAGCAGCATCAAGAGAAGAGTAGTTGGGGAAAGAGTGGCGGTTCCTGGGGAAGGTAGCCCAAGCATCCAATACCCAATTTAACCTTATTTGTTATGTGCGCAAAGAGAGAAATCAAATGAACTGAACCACTGAATTTGTAATGCTGTTATGGAGAATAGAATTATGGTAATTTGGCACACTGATCAGCTGCTCTGTTTAAGGGGTGAGCAGATTCAAACAGGCAGTGGATGGTTAACATCTCATTGAGACTGGAGGGATTATGAACCCACTGAAGAACATTGTGTCGGTAACTCCCCTTGTGCAGCAGAGCTCGTTAGCGAAACATTGGTGAGAATTACATCTAATATTCCCCAGAGACACTTGCATATAATTAGAATAACTAGAAACAATATGTGAATTGTTTTTTATGACCAGTTAAGTATATTTTAAAGATGCACATACCATGCTTTAAATGAAAAAGGAAAATCAAAAATCTTCAAAGAAACCTTGAGAAATTACAATGCAGATTTCACTTGCAGTGCAGAATATTCTTAGATGTCTAACAATTGTTCTGAAATTCCATCATGTCAAACAAAAATTTCACATTTGCATTTTGTTCTAGCATACTCACCGCACTGCTGCAGCGAACATCTTTGACTTTCAGCCAGGCCAGATCTAGTGTGCCCTCTCCCTTGTAGCAGGACTGCAACCTTTCCTTGATTTTCTCATTGATCTTTCGAAGTGAAAAAACACACAGAGCAGAGTCCTGAGGGGCCTGCCTCGGACGTCTCTTCTGACCTCTTGAGAAGATGGCAAAAAGCACATCGTCATCTGGGGCCATGTCCAGTGAAGGTGCAAGGATGGAACCAGCTTTTGATAAGTAGGCTGCTTCAAGTAATCTGTACTCCACATTGCCACTTATGCACCCTATTGGGACCTCGACGTACGAGATGAATGCTGTGTCTGCCTTGCAAAGGCGAACTATCTTGGATGTGTATACTTGTTCCCGACCAGCAGAAGAGGAACCTGTGGTCGGTCCACCTCCCATTTCGGGCTGCAAAGTTAGGAAGTATACAAAGTTCCCGCTGGCAAAGCCATAAATGTAATATATGTCAAAGTCAGGGATAACTGTGAATGTATCCGAAGGAATCTTAATCATAGAGGCCACAAACTCATCATGGAAGACGTAGGCAAACATGCCATCTTCCTCAGAGTTTCTTGCCAGTTTTCGGCTAGAGATGGTAGGGAAGTACTCTGGTTTACCATCGACTGCTGTGGCTACAAACAACATATCTGGAGAAGCATTGCCATAGGAAACAATGACACCAAACACAGAGCCGCTCTCATTCACACCAGAGAGGTAGTGCTCTTTCTTGTGGAAAGGCTCTCCCAGTTTGAAGAGGTCATCTAGACGGAGGAGTTTGCAGATGCCCTGGTAGAGGCTGCCACAAGCCAGCAACCGGTTCTCCCTGTAGTCCATCAAAAGCATTTTGTTTACATTGTTGGTAAGTGTCAGTGGCTCGCTGCAAGGCTGAACAATACGTGGTGGGTAGCACTTGCGGTTGTCTTCATCTGGACCAGTCTCATGGAACAGTTGAAGCTTCAAACTTGGAGACAGTTTGTATATGCGATTAACTGCTCCCAAATAAACGTTGCCATTGCGATAGTCCACAGCAAGATGGTTAAATGTCCACTGCGGGTCCTCAGCATAAAATGAGGCATACCCCTCCTCTTGGAGCAACGCTGTGATCACTTGGGATCCGGCACTGTGGGCCTGTGGGGCTTGCACCACCGTTTGTGATCCCGCAGGAAGCACCAAACTAAACAGAAAGCAGCATAAGAAAAAGTAGGTCCGTATTTTTGACTGAGATGTCATGGCTGTGCTGATGGTTGGTCGGTTGAGGAGAGGGACAGAGGCACAGTCCAGTACCGTTGCAGGATCAAGCCCGTTTTGAGATGAAGGACATTATGCACCTATGGAGAGGAAGAGAAAAAAACAAGTGAAATCTGGGAAATAAACTCAAATATTACCAACAAATTACTTTTAAATAAAGTGGTCCTTGCTCTTACTTCATCTGGTTAAATCATCAGATTAAAACAGAGCAAATTATAAGTTTTAAACAGGTATACACGTCATGTGTTAGAGACCCTAGAGCAATCTATACTTGGATCAATGACCTAGACAAAAAAAGACAAAAATTAAATGAAATAAGATAATTTTTGTTTAATCTGTTGCTTTGTGTCAAACTATTAAATGAGGTACAGAAAGTGGGACAGAAATGCATTGTCTCAACGGAGGTGATCAGCATGGCTCTGCACCATCTTTCTGCATGGACCTCCCGTCTCTCTCCATCTTTATTTGCCTTTCTGCTCCAGCTTTCATGCCCCTAATTGATTCTCCCCTTGGAGTAACAATCTGCATGCTTTGGCGATTTCTCTCTTGTCTCCCAATAGGGCAGCTTACCTGCTGACACTGCTAGCAAAGAAAAAGGACCATCTTTCGCTCTTTAAATTACCTACACTCACATATCCACACACAAAGAGGGAGGTTTATGAGCCAAAGAGGAACAATTAGGTTGGAAATGCTGGCAGTTGCAAAAATAAGCTTCCCTTTAGACCTAAGGTCATTTGCACAACCTCCCCATTACCAATACAACTATTGTAAATTCACACTACTGAAGGCATTTTTGTAAAGCATAGAACTACTTGCAATCAATACATCCAACAATCAACATAAGGGATAATCTAGCCAAAAAAAGATTTATCAACATTAATTTAATCTCAAATAACTGGTTTTCACATAAAATTGATCTTTGTGAATAAATACCGACAAGAGGAAAAACAATACACCACCACAAATCATAAAGCTATATAAAAGCTTTTAAGCTTAATTTCTAAACAAGAAAGCACAAAATTTATTATCATTGCAATGGTTAGACATCATGAACGTTCCTAACCAATGACTGCAGACAATATCCAGCATTATCTTTCCACAGATCTCATTTCAGGGCACATACAAACAATCATCAGGCATGGTGGAGGAAAATGCAACCTCTCTACAGAATTAACACTCTCAATTTCTCCATGAAGACATAGAGAGCAAGAGCAAAGCAGAGCGAGCTCACAGCACATAAGAGGTCCAGGGCTGATGATGAGAGGAATACAAACTGATCCAGAGATAGGTGAGGCATGTTCAGATGTGTGTGCAGAGAAGCATCGTTAGCATAGCAGAAACAAAGGAATGAGGTTGCAAGGTGAGAAAGAATGGAGACCAAGAGAGTAAAATATGAAATAACTCTGCAAGGTACATAAATTAATCTGAGACCCAGATTGGAAGGTTAAACCTGCTAAGTAAAAGTCAAAATGTTTGATTAAAGATTAGATACAGCATTTAGTAAATGAATATATTTTCAGCTAACTACAACCAGTTCTAATGTGTTTTTAAAAGAGAAAAATATCCATCGCTTTCTTTTCTAATTTATTTTACCAATAATACTCTGAAAAGTATGGTGTGTATTTTTATCGAGTCCCCTAGCAACCCACCCACTACTTAGGGTTTTTGGGAAGTGTCTCTTACAGCTTTGGACATCTACAGGCTGAATTATTAATGAATACTCTTTGCAAAATGGCTCTAGCTCAGACTGAATGGAGATAGTCTGAACAGCAATCTTTCCACATTTTTCCCAAAAGTGGTAGGTCTACTTTGACTAGGCCTTTTTGCATTAAATATGCTGTCATTTATCCTGCTGGAATTTGGACCTCAACCACATTCAAATGATTCTTCAATCTTTAAGACCAACTTCCCGACTCACATGGAAACTCTGATCAGCTTCTATGTCCCACTGAAGAAAAGCATCTACAGAGAATGAGTACCATGTTGTACCACAGGGATACATCATGTGGAGTGCTTTTTTTTTGTTTCACGCAGGGTGATTTATAGATACACTAAAAAGTTACACTTGGTGTCATCTAGTCAGAGTTACATTACGGTTTAAACAGAGGACCTTAGGAAAGTTGGAAAGCTGCAACCTTAAAGACTGTCAGCAGGCTACTAGAATATTAATTTCACATTGAGAAGATCAATGGTCAAGCAAATCTGAGCTGACATTTTCCTGCAGGTGAATAAAAACAGGAAAACAGCAAAAGCAAGGGAATCTGAGAAATTAGACTAAAGGGGATAAAGAGTGAGCCATGATGATGAAGGGAGAAAGGGAGCTTGGTAATCCCTTATATTCACCTATTTTCCTGTGTATAAACACAAATGCATTCACACTCAGCTTACAGCTACAAACTAAAAAACACACTATAAAACAACAAGACAAAAGCTTCATGCAGATTCCCTTGAGAAATGCAAGTTTGGCAGTTGTAAAGCATTAACGCTCTAAAAACACCTCATCAGTGATGCCCCTGCAAAGGCAGAGTGTCTGCCACATAAATTTGTTGCTGAGACGCAATTATCCTCACTGGTGGAAAGGAGGGGGGGAGCTCATTTAACTGCTGTTTGCCTTTGCCTGCTAATCATCAAACTCCATTAATTAAAGCTTGCTCTGGTTCTGAGGATTTATACATCAGACAAGATGCACATACACACGCACGCACGCACACAGACATAAAGAGGGACTGAGATTCTGAAGCATAGTTGATCTTTAATTTCATGTGCTGTTAGTGTCTGACTTTTTCTCTGCTCTTTTTGCATTCTTTATAAATTCAGGTGCAATACTTGAGTTGAAAAGGAGGAACTCTGATTGTTCAAAGCAAATGCAAATTGACGGTACAGAAGCTATTATTTTACCATCATAAAATAACAGTTTTGTTCACTTTTGGAAAAGTGTGACACTACACGCCAACCCAGAAAATATATACAATAGGATGTAGAATCCAAAGAATCTGGAGGTTCTGTGATGCTGGTGTCATTTCTAACCAATGGATAAATATAATTACATGATAAATTAGGAATGAGGAGTTAATAACAACATTTTGGTCAACATTTTTTAACAAAATGGTGCAATACAATGCACTCTAGGAAAAGAAAATGCAAAAAACATTTAACATACATATTCTTTTGTTTACATAGGTATTTGAGTAAAACCTGTACTCCAATAATTTGGAAGACTGGAGAATAATTTCTAGATAGTTTCTTAGCAGTGACATTCCCGTGGTCTTCTATCTTCTTGCAGCCTTTACTAACAATTAGCTGATCTTTGTGTATGTAGTCAGTCGACTCTTGTTTTATCATTTATTTGTGTATCCATGTGCCACCATTTCCTTATTCCCAGTATGAGACATTCCCACTCATTCTTTTTAAATGCATGACAGAGATTGCCCTAAAATACTGCAGCATTTTTATTTGTGTAATTACCCCACTTCTCACCCTCTCATCTCATAATCCTGGTTTACTCACAAGGCTGGCTTCCAATTAAGATATTTTGTGAATTTTTTTGTTCTTGTTGTGAGAAGGTAAGCTGTTTCCAAAAGAAATTGGCAGTCGTTTCATTTCCTAGTAATTTCTCACATATAAACGCTTCCTCCATCTATCAGACCATTCATAGGAGGGGGTTACTTTGTTGAAGCCTATTTGTCGTCTTCTTTTTTTTTTTTTTTACCGTCATCTCTGGTGGTAGCTCAAATGTTGCCAAAGTAAAATGGTTCCTGTCACATCTATTATGTGTTTTCTGATTGTTGTTGTGCCCAAAATTAGCCTTTCAGGCATCAAAGTGCTTTCTGTGAAACAAGTTATTTAAAATGGCTTTTGAGCTCCCAATGTTGGTTGTGTTTTGTCTGTATGTGAGTAAAGTATTTCCCCTTATCCAACAGCCTAGATGACAGCTCTTCTTTCTGTTTGACTGAAATGACAGATAAGCATCACTTGATTGACATATGAAATATTTTCTCTTTTTTGGCAACGCTCTTTTTTTCCTCCCTTTGTAAGCTAATTGATGGCTTTTTGAATACATAAAAACAAAAAGAAAAAGTTACTTAAACTGTATTCTTTAAAACAATGTAGGGTTTGAATGCCGCACAAAGAGTTTGAACACAGTATTTTTACTCTTGTGTTTGCTTTATACTGTGTAGTATAAAGCAAACAGTATACATTGTGTATATTTTTACTTTAATAAAACTGATTTTGATATCATAAAAAACAATGACTTGATATTTTTATTATGTCAGCTTATTGTGTCAATCTATTTCTTTATGCTGAGTTAATTATCTGCAAGATAGTTTTGGTTGTAGTAGCACAAGAGGAAGCTTGACTTCAGTGGTACCAACATATCAAGACACCACAAAATATACAGAAACTGACACTAAGGAGAAATAAATAAATAAGCAAAACAAGAAACAAGGAAGAACTAGAAGGTAGAGTTGTGTGTCCCAGATCTGGGGATGCAATGATTGGAGTAGACTCCTGACCTCCTCTCCATCCCACCAAAACTCAACCAAGTCTGTCTGCCTGCTGTGCTTTGGCACACAGAGTAGTAAATCCTGCTATGAATTGTAGCAACCCACCAGGAATGCAGGAAAACAAAGTCCCTGAATGGCCTGGAATATCCATAGAAATGCATGTTTGTACACATGCCTCTCAATCCACAAACACAAACATGACACCACACAGCAGAACACACTCCACCACAATTCTGCCTCAAGTACACACAAATCTGGCTATGTCACAAAACAGAATTTTCTGTTTATGTAACAAAAATATTACAAATAAATAATACAATTAAGCCAAATAATTTCACAGCATGTCAAAATGTATATACTGTGCAAAAAAATATATTTTTTTCCTGGAACGAAAATGCAAACGTCAATATGTCATTTCCAGAGAATAGGTTTCACTTTTACAGTAGACACAAACAACTGTTTTCATTCATAAAAAATATATATATATACCATTGCTATTATTAGCAACAGCCAGATGTAATAGTTATGTAGGATAATAATTGGGCAGCTCTTTCATTTAAAAGACAACAGTTTAAGTCAGGGGTTTTCAAAGTATGAAAGGGTGAGCCCCCCTTCAAGGAGCTTAAGGCCTGCTGCGCCTCCCCCCCACACCCCCGTGGAGGGGGGCGGAGGGGGGTGGAGTTGTAAAAACTCCACCTTCAGCCCCGCTCTGGCCAAAACCAGTGATGTCATAGTTACTTTGAAAAAGTAACTTTAATTGGACTACTGATTACTCCTTGAAAAAGTAACTTAGTTATATTACTGACTACTTGACTTGGAAAGTAACTAAGTTACTTTCCAAGTCAAGTAGTAACTAACTGCAGGAAAGTAACTAACTGCAGGAAAGTAACTAACTGCAGGAAAGTAACTTTTTAGTTACTTTCAGCAGCTGCTAACAACAACACTCTGCCTCCTGTGAAAATCACATTGATCTTTGCCAATTCTTAATTGTAAGTTATTTTATAATGGTAACATAAACAATGTGTCTCCATTGATAAGGTTGAACTGAAGAGGAGATTGTACAAAAAACAGTACAAAAAATAAAAAACATGAGTAATTTGTGTGGTCCACTGTTGTCTGGAAAACTCTAAGAAGAATTTTAAAGCCCCCCCACCCCCCAGCCTCCAGATTCTGCGTTACGCCCCTGAGTTTGATGTCGCAGCACAGAGCTCCTCCTGCAGCTCCACAGCTCAGATGGCTGCGACACTTATCGTAATATTAATAATTATAACGGTGCTAACTTGCCATTATAACTATTGCCAACTACGGACACGTTTATTCGTGGCTGTTTTCACGTTTATTGCGCTGTTCATATTGGTCTCGATGTTTGCAGTTTTCTGGAGCGCAACGTGAAGCTCAACGTCATTCAGAGGTAATATATTAACTTGACATTAACAAAGACACAGCGGGACGGATCATCCGGGAAATGATGAACAGGGAGAGACGGAGTAAGACTACGTTAATGACAGACAAATTCTGGGATTTATTATGAGTCTCTGATTATTTCCAAGCCCAAATGAGCAACTTCACGTTCAAAAACGAGCCCAAAAAGGCGCAACCCGCCGCTCATTAAATCTGCAAGCGACTTTTAAAAAATGAAGCCCAAAGCCGTTTATAATAATCGGACTTGTCGACAGAAACTCAAAATAGTTCCAGTTTTTCCACCAACAAAATGCGCATCTCCCTCCATTGTTTACATTTCTGTCGCATAGAGACGTCGGTCACTCGACAAGACGAGTAGAGGAAATATGATTAAATAACAAAAGAAGATAGTAACGCAAAAATGATTTTGATAAGTAACTGTAATCTGACTACTGGATTTGAAATAGCAACGCGTTAGATTACTGGTTACTGGAAAAAGTGGTCCGACGTCAGTAACGTTACTGACGTCACTGGCCAAAACATCCTCTAAGGGGGAAAACATTTCCACTGATCCCCGCTCCACACGCGCACACGCGCACCCCACAGTACCAACTTTTTCCTAAATCCACAGAGTTGATCGTGTGCGTAAAAGACGTTTCTCTCACATCAGTAGACAGCAAGCAGATAGCTTTTCCGGTTTATTTTTTCCCTCGCACCGCGCCTCCCCTAAAGTGCTCTGGCGCCCCCCAGGGGAGGCGCGCCTCACACTTTGAAAACCGCCGGTTTAAGTAATGACTAGGGACAGAGTAGGTCCAACAGAAGCACCACAAAACTGACCCCTGTCGATACAATAAATATGGCAAACTCACTGCTTTCAGAAAAACAGGAGTAGGGGGGAAATGAGGACACAGAAAATAGATGGCGGGTTGTCCTTGGTGTTTACATCAAGACGTGGATTAGCAGCATGGATTACTGTCGCAAGATACCCTGTCAAGATCAAGGTTAGGAGGTCTAATCCACCACAGAGCTATTATTGCAGTGAAAGCCTTCAGATTGTACAATCAACTGGGTATATGTCAACTAAATGCAAGAACACAGCCTGAAAGATGCACATCATGTCTACACATGTAGCAATCAAAAATGTTTACAGGAATCAAGATGCCTCAATGACAATTTATGAATAATTTAAAGCAATATTTGAGTTTGAAAACAACAATTTCCAAGGGAAGTCATCTGAGTGTTTACTCAGTTTATTCCAAATATACTTTTCTGTCCACTAGAGAAACAGAAAAGTAAAAAGACTTTATATCTCAAAACACTTTTCTTTTACATGTAATCCTTCATTAATAAGAGCAAAGTGACAAAAGAATAGATTTAACATTGAAAGAGAAAGATTGGTCAATTTTGTACCTCTCTAAAACAAGATTAATTTCTAAGGCAACCTTGTTTGGTTTGCTATGGCAACAATACACTGATTCTGAAGTTCAGAGAGAAAAACCACAACCAGCAAGCTCTGGGAATGAACTCAGTCAGCTTGATTCAAGTCTAACCTGATAACCATTTCAGTAAACATTTCTCTTTCAGTCCACACAAAAACTACATAGTTTATGCTTTAATCACTTGTAGACTGGACTATTGTACATCAATGCCATTTTTTTCTGAAATGCATGACAAAATAGTTGCAACAATAAAAATTTGAATCTTAAATTTTTTTTTTTACAAAATCCATAAAGTGGGCAAAACAAATTTTAAAGTGTCCAGAGCATGGATCACCTGTTGGCTTCATGTTAACGTTTCAGTTCCTTTTATTAATTTATGAGCTTTTGCCAGTCTTCTCCATCTCATCAGAAATCTTGACTTACAGAGCCTTCAGAATTTCAGTAGAAGCAGGTTTTAAATATTCCTGGGACATTTTAAAGAAGCTTAGTGAAAGTTCAAATATTAAAGGTATTAAAAATTAGGGTAATGGCAAGGAGGCCTTCCTTCATCACCAAAGAAACTGTAAACATGACACTAGAGACAGGCAAAAAGCTGTTCGGAAATCATGACAAAGCTTTGCTGCAGAGCCAATAAAAAAAATCCATTGATTATTGGAAAGAGTAAAAAAAAATTGGCATGCAATTTTTATCAAAACAGAAACTCCTTGTATGCGCTTTTAATATTTTCTTTTTTCATTCAACTGCGCTCAGATTTTGACACTGCTTGCAGTCTTTGTTCTTACATATGGGAATTACAAATCCTCCTTTGTAGGATAGAGTTCAAATGCACTTTGTTTTGTCATCATCAATCTTAGTATTGTGACGGTGCAGTATCACTGGTTAAATTGCACTCAAACAACTTTGTGTTTCACAGTAAGTTTACTCAGTAGGTTTACACACTGAGACCTCCACACTCACATTCTTGGCTCAGGCTGAAGTGGGTACTGATGTGGTTTGTGATTGGTAGTGTGTTATCTGTGCAGATCTAGATCTCTAAAGTCATTAATAGAGTTGAAGGATTGCCATTAGCACCCCATTCTGACTGTGTTAGAGATTATCCGAGTGCCTGAGAGGAAGGAATCTCAAATTTGGCATAGAACAACAACAACAGAGAACCAGTTATATAGTGAAATTAATAAATATCTGATCGTCAACATCTGATCATATATGACAAATATTCACTCATGGATCTATAATGATCAATCACCATCAAACAAATCAAGACAATAATTATATCCCAATCTGGATACACTAAATGCAAAATGCTAAACTGCGGTTAAAAATTACACCTACCCAGTATGATCTCTCCTTTCAGGGCGGTATTTTTAGAGTGAGATTTGTGGTAATGTTTTCTTTAGCAGCCTTTCGTTTCCTCGTTACCCAATTTTCTCACTTCTTTTTTTAACTGGTTTGAAGCATACTTTTTCCCTATCAAGACAGACCAATTGTGAGTTGTTGTAGCCTTGGAGGTAAAATGACACAAAAAACTGAAAGAAGGCCAAATAATACTGTATTTGTGTATGACTGTATTTCAGTGACTGTATTTCAAATAACCCTAAGGTTATTTGAGTTTGCTTGAGGTATACGTCTACTGGGCTTC
Source organism: Gambusia affinis (assembly GCF_019740435.1). Taxonomy (NCBI): domain Eukaryota; kingdom Metazoa; phylum Chordata; class Actinopteri; order Cyprinodontiformes; family Poeciliidae; genus Gambusia; species Gambusia affinis. The sequence goes on from NC_057890.1 coordinate 11,246,262, forward strand.
TTCACTTGTTTCTTAAATACAAGTCAACTCTGATCTAAAAGACAACTCTTAACCTTGCAGCTTACATATTCTTCCCTCGAGAGATTTTTGACCCAGCAATGTTATATTTCTGCATCAACTCACAACCATAAATATTATCATAAAACTTCCATTTAGACATACAGATGTACCATGTTCACCTTTTCGATTCAGCAATATCCAGACAATATAGTCACACTGCAAATAGTAATAAATGAAGCTCCAATCATAATAAACAATTCACATAGTGGAAATAATGTTAACGAATTAAGGGAGAAAGTTGAAAACAACACAAAATGAGGCCCCAGAATCAAAGAAAATAGTTGGGACAAAATGCAGATATCAAAAGGAGCTTAGGCTAAGAACCAAATAGGAGAATATATTAAAGGATACACCACACAGACAAAAGCACCCGTGCAAAACGAAAATGCTTTACTGCTGTACATCATTACATTTCAGGAGTTAGAACTATAATCCACCAAAGCATTGCCTCTAAACACAACAGCCCAAGAACATGGAAGTTAAAAAAATAACTTAAAAAAAAAAAAAAGTTACGTTTTAATGTGGAGTTTCTTTAATTAAATTTTAGCTTCTCCAATTCTGGGGGTAGTAACCAGAACAAAAATATAAGAAGACATTGTTTGAAATAATAATATTCCCCATTTAAATTTGGAATTGAGCCAACAGACAAGCTAAAACAGAACAGCAGGGCTTGTTTACACTTGTATTTAAAGCCTACACTCTCAGTGAGGGAATGAAACATCGGAGCATATACACAAGTGTGTTTGAAAAGAAATTGACAGTTAAGACGAGTTTTGTTAAAATCAGAAGAAAAAGCAGCAGCAACTTTATCTCTTCACCCATAAAAATGGGTCAGACTAATTAAATTCAGAAGACATGAATAACACCGTTTAATTTTCTGTATAAACATGCCAGACTACCTTTAGCTTGAAGTCCCAACATGTAGACATAATGACAGGGCTTCTGGGAGAAGATGCGGAGGAGTTGTGGACCAGGTTCAGACAAGTTTAAGACTACTGGTGCCTTGAGGGACAGTGCAGACAACTTTCACCGCATTATTTGAATAAATCAGCATTGGGCAAAGGAAAACAGTAAAATAAAAAGTGAATGTCACTGCAACAGAACTTAGAGAGATCGGTAAAATACAGCAGAAATTAGTGCTAATACAGACGTACATGAATAAATGAGTGAGTGAATAAAAGGGTAGTTTTGCTAAAAGCACTTACCCATCAAAAAAATCCTTAACACATTTATTATTCCAGTATCAGACATCATAAAAAGGTGTTAATTTTCAACTGGTTTGAGCTCGCCAGGGACCAGAACAAAGAAAAAATAAACAAATAAATAAAAAAAACATAATAACACGCTAAAGAGACTGCTTCTGAAGCAACCCTCAAGCAAAATCAGGTTTTTTGACAAGTTCATATTACAAGATTAGACTTGCCTAGGCTCAAATATCTTGTGACAGTTTGTTTTTAATGTTCATCCAGATTTTAGCTCCTTCTTTCTAAATCATGCAGTAACAGCAGGTAGCTGCTGAAACAGACTTGACCTCTGAGATTAACTTCTTAGACAGGGAGGCTTGATAAATCTGAAGGCTTTGTGGGATGATTATGCTAAAAACGATAAATAGCAGTTTTAATGCATCTCTAAATCTGCTTACACAGCTTTTTTAATGACTTTGTAGTTTCACACAGACTTGGATATAAATCATCAAAAGACAAAACCAAAAATAGGTGCTAAACTACATGCAGGTAAAGGATCAGAATGGTTTCATTTTTTTTAAGTCACTTTTCCCATTTCGTACACCTTTCTATAAAACACCAGCAAAAACCCAGAGGAACACACAAATCTACACTAAAGTAGATCACAATGCACATCTGTGAGCCTCATCAGAGTAGTGGATGATTTGGTTTACTCAAAGCACGTGGATTACGGCTTTCCTTTATAATCCTTAGAAGACATGTCTTTAAGATGCCAGTTCTGGCTTGTGATGCACAGCTGGAACAAGAATAGCTGCTTGTTCCATTATTAATCTGTTTTTTTTTTTCTACTTTACCATCTCCTCAGTTCCTATTGTTCCACTAAGACAGAAAATACTATTTATTAAGGGAAATGCAAACCAGTAAGTCATAATTATGACATCAACATTTAACAAAATGGCACTTGTGTCAGTTTAAGTGTACTTTCTTATAGAAAAACTACAGCTTAGCAGTACTATGCAATTATGCAGTAAATCACTGGCAAATGCGGTTACCAGAATTTCACTGAAAATAATATTCAGAAATCAAATGTCACAGTTAGGAAAAAGAAATCACAAATGTCTGCCTACAGTAAATGATGGTGATACAGACAACAGTAAATTAATTAAAACAAAATAAAAAACATCTGCATAAAATTAATGTTCCAAAGCCTTTTTTTTTTTTTTTTTTTTTGCATTTTCCACAAAAAAGGCAAAGGGAAAAAGGCAGCAAAAAGAAAAGTTTATAAAATTGCATATTTTCATTCTCTACAGAAAATTGTTTAATTTGTACTTGAAAATAATTTCCAAAAGTGCATCAACATCTGTGTGCCAAGTCACAGTAACATTTGTACTGCATCACAAAATTTAGAGAAAGTTCTTAAAATATCTTTTTTGCAGTAAATCTTGGCTATGACAACTCCTAAAACTACTGCAGACTAAAATTCTAATTTAAAAAACATCGTTGTAGAGTCACTCATGGTATGTTTTCATCAACAGATTTACAGTATTTATGATTACTTACCATGAACAGAAAAACAGATTCTCAGTTTTAAAATTTACAGGATAATACTGGGTATCGGTTTTTACACTGAATGTTTGACAACAATGACTGACTGTCATTTACCAAGAATACCTCAAATTGTATTTTGCAGTGTATCCACTGTAATAAAAGCACAAACTAAAGTTGCAGAAGGACACTGATACATTTCCTGAAAATGCGCCTCTGATGCGTTTTCAATCTCGACTTTTTAGTTTTCACTGTCAGAAAAAGACATACAGCCTTGTTCAAACTACATTCTAGGGGGGAATCATGTCAGTTTGTCTTCCTGTTCATATCCCTATCCAGGACACATTACCTCAGTCTATGCCTTGTGGGATAGATGGAAAATGTGGGACACACCAGGGAAGACAGGATGTCTACACCTGCAGAGACTTGCAGACTCGACGGTAACCATCTCAGAATACTGAAAAATGAGCAGTTTGACAAGATGTGTCAAATGTGCCCTTACAACTGCTGAGATATTCCAGTTTTAAGCACATTCAGTGAATTGGGCCGTACAACTGCTGCCACCCAGATCTGATAAATGAGCAGAAGTGGCACAGAGGATGTGTAATTTCCATAAAAGGTCAAAGTGAAAATGAGAAATTTATTACAAGAAATGCCTGATTAAGTGACTTGATATTTAACTTGCTCTACAAACTAAATATAAACACGTCCTTAATTTACTTTTTTTTTTATGTGCTTGTGCACACATGGCAACCTATTTCTGTGCACCATTTTTGACAAACACATTCAAACACTAAAACCAATGTTGTCATAAAGTCGTAGCAGGTAATAATTACCAGTAATTTTAAATAACTGTCTGTAATTATGGAAAGACGCCCACTGTGAGCTAGAAATGAAAGCGTTTACAATATTGATGTTTAACTAGTCAACTCATTGGATTAGAATAATTTATGCAGCATAATTATGCCCACTAATGTAAATTTAAATAAAAACCTTAGAAACTTTAAGAAAAAATTTGAAAGTATTTTCACATTTTCACTTACAGTGCAATTTTAACCGTAGAGCATGAAAAATGAAACAATAGTAATTATGTAAAATACATATATCATAAAAATTTTATTTTGAAAAAATATCAATTAAAAAAATGAAGATGTGCTAAAAGAAATGGGCCATTTGTTGCGTTTTTAAGGATTTTGTTTAGCTAAAACAAGTGTGCTCATTTAAAAGTATCATCTGCTTCAAAGGCCAAGTATTTTTTAATAACTTGTAAAAAAAATAAGCAAAAGAATGTAAAGAATATGAGATACTATTAAGACCCTTCAGTTTAACCTCCTATATTGTCTTGGCCAAGCACTCAATCATGTTACGTTAACAAAATTCACTGTTGCTTTGTGGACTATGTAATAGCCCAACAAAAATACAAAAGCACTGGTTTTCAAAAAATCTCAAATATTACATATTTCATAGCCAACAGTCAGTCTGACAGGAATTGTATTGACTTCTACTTTGATCGCACAGAAAGAAAAATACAAAAATAAGTTGACTTCCTGTTCACTTTGGAAACTAATGTGGCAAACCTCTGAAGGCAGTTGGTCACATTGAAATAGCATCTAGAGATATGAACATAAAGGGGGACTGAATACAAATCCACATCAAATTTTAAGTTTTTATCCATAAAAAAAATAATAAATAAAACCACATACAATAAATCATCACTACTTTGTGACTGACGTTTCTCCTTCCTCTGAGCTGACAATGGGTCACACATAGTGATGATGACGATGCAACTGTGGAACAAATAGGACCAAGCTGATGAACATAAGTGTTGTTTGGAACTGTTCCAGTATTATGACAGTAATTAGAGTAGTACGACATTACAATCGTTATTGAATGTCGATTCTAATGTGACAAAATGTAAAGACGGGAGTATAGATACTTTTTAAACAGATTCTATCTGCCAGCTGGAGCAAAGAAACTTTAGAAATCTAGATGAATAAACTCTACAACTGAAACATGAGAAATAAAAGAGAAACCTAAATTTGGAAAACATATTTAAAATCAAATTCTTAAATCAAAATCTTTGCTTTTCTGTTTTAACACTTTCTGTTTAAGATTTTTTTTTTTATATTATCCTAAAGGCATGTCTAAACTTTGAATAATACAAATTGTGGCAATTAGCAAAAAAAAAAAAAGATGCAAAGAGTAGTACAAAAAGTTCCAAGAACCTATTCTATATTCATTAACAATCTAAAAACCATGTAATGTTTTCAGGTAAGAAATTTACCTGAAAATAAAACTGTTAACTAAATGTACAAGCAAAACCTTCTTCACCCGAGTCAAATGTGAAAAGTAGACCACCAACTGAGAAACGGATAAACAGAGTTTACACTTGATTACATAAATTTTCACAGCTTATCCCTACTTATAGGTTACCTACTACTAAATGCTTCTCCATTTACCTCCAGTTCCAAGCCTGTGGCATAAACACATCAGACAAGCTTTTAAGCCAAAAGTCATACAGAGCAGCAAGCAAGAGGATGCAAAATTGTTATTTAGCATTTCTCCACACTCTTCTCCCCTCTTCTGCCGTGCATTGGCTTTTTATGGAGTCACGGCTAATATTTAAGCTTGAAGTGAGATGGAGAAAACCCTTTTGAACACATGCTAACGTGTGGTCCTGCATATTTGGTTTCAACATCTGCCTGGCGGGCCCGTAACAGCCCAGTCAAAGCACAGCTGGAACAACTACCATGACAATTGCAGAACGAAGGGACAAGAAGAGAAAATGGTTGAAGGCAGAAATAAAACCCTCAAGCAATTTTTACATCCGTTTGTAAACTCAGATGATATGATGAATTTCTGGTGAGCCAAAAGAGGATGTAGTTGTTATAGTTTTAATGCCCCTGCAGTAAGCAGGATTGCAAAATAGTATGAATCAGTGGTGTAAAACTCTCGTCTTCAAGGGCGAGGGCTCTGCAACTATTAGATGTGTCACTAGCCCACCAGAGATCTGAATCAAATGGCTGAATTACCTCTTCAGCATACAATCCCGTTTTACAGAATTATGCTAGTAAAATAAATATTTAACTCAGGTTTGTTGAGACCTCTAAAAGTTGTAAAAGTCAAACCTTTGAAATTTAGAGTTCAAGACCCATGGATAGATATACTCAAATGTATTGCACAAAAACAGGTTTTTAGTCAAAACAACATATGTGTTCTTCTGCTTAATTTAAAATTTGCATTTAAGGCCAGACTTCTCCATCTTAAATTCTAAGATTACTCATTTCAATTTCCATAGAAAGTATCTAACTAAAATTCCCAGGCTTTTTGAACCCTAATAAAAAAACGATTTGTAACACAAACTATTATTTAACTGATTAATGACTAAATATGGAAAGACTTTATCTGGTATAAAAGTCCAAAATCATACATTCAAATCTTGCTCTTCATTCAAATTGCAATAACTAAACTGCTGAAAGTCCAAGACTTAGCTAAAAAAGATAAATGCAAGGTTTTATGCCAAGTGAGCAAAAAAAGTCTCCAACTCACTGGTGCGAGTTTGGCTGCGAGTCAATCATTGCCTTTGCACAGACATAAGCCATCCCAAATCCTATCAACAGAAAAAAAGATACTCAGGAAAGGCAAAGCGGAGTCTTGCACAGAAAGAATAAAAACACAAAACTCTGTGTAAGTCTCGCTAATTCTTTCTGTAACATTCCTCAAGTTATGCCGCGAGACAGCGACATGCCTCAGGGGAGGGAGAAGACTAGAAGAGGCGGAGTTATCATAAAGAAGGAATAACACTGAGTTGATTCTCACTCAATCTCACTACCTTCTGGCTAAGAAAGCAGCAGGGGTTCCCCTTAAACCTGCTGTTCTACAATTACTGTGCTAGCATTGAATATTGATGTTCGCCGACACTGAGGAGGGATTGAAAGTGTCAAGGTAAAAGAACGAGTGTAACATCCCGGGGATGAGACAAAAATAGAAGCGCATATTATCATTAAATTCTCAAAGGAAACCTGCAGGATCCCCCCTACTAGCACAGTGAATTGTCTCTGTAAATAAAATATAGTAATAATCTTGGTATAGTTGATTATAGCACTGCATCCTTAGAGGAGTCTGCAAACAGTCACTGAGAGCAATACTACATTTCAATAAGTAAATTATAACTGCAGACCTATTCTCAGCCATGTTGTTATTGGCTACATTTTTTTAAATGAAAGCTCTCCAGTGTGTATGTGTTTTGTTTCTTTAACATTCCCACTTTGAAACGATGCTTTGAGCGCTCACAACTAAAAAAGAAGTCATTGACCTCTTTCAACACCAAACATTGAGCATCGATTCTCTTTTCAAGCTGAAACAAGTAAATTTTTTCTAAAGAACACCACTCATTAAGGTCAATCCACAGCTTCAGCAAAGTGATAAAGTTCAAGAAGAGTTGAGGCCTATGATGAGGGTAACTTTTAGGAGCAAACACACCACAAACAACCTTTGAAGGAAAGTTGAAGAGGCTTCATGCACTGTTGCTTGAAAAGGTTAAGCTCTAGATTCTCAAACTAACAAGAAAAGGCTGACCTACAAGCAATTTTTCCAAGTAAAAGAATATGGTGAATTGAAAATGATTTATACTTCTGCAAAATGATTTCTACCTCTGTCACAAAGGCAAACATTTAAACGTGTGTCCTATTGTTTTTATTATTTTGTGTATGAAATCATAAACCCGCTTTGCCAGATTGGATAGAGTGTAAACAGCAATTTTTAAGTCTACCCACAACCAGATTTATGCCTGGGCTTTGCCTGAACTGTGCTAACCCATGAATTTAGTAAGCCCAATCTTTTTAGCTCTGACTGTATATTCAGAGTTGGTCTCTGCTTTTATGGTCTCAAGTATTTTGCACCCAGTTACAGATTTTATATTGCTTCCAATTGTGCGATCAAGTCTGACCGGTCTCCCTGTCCCAACCAAATTGAACCATTTCCATAATGTGATCCTGCTACCACTGTGTTTTACTGTGTGGTATCTGTTCAAGGTGATGTGTAGGGTTATTTTTTAGTCTTTTGCATTTATGTCTGGGTGTTGGTAAACCACCTTAAAACCATGCTAAAATCAATTTGTGTTAGTAATTATTGATTGACAAACTGTGAAAAAGTTTTAAAACGTATAAAAACTTCTCAGAGTTTACAGATTTTAAAATTAGGTTTAGTGGATGAACAATAAAATAGTCAATGCAGCATGTTGTGCAAATCAGAGGAAAAATCAGTTCAGTTGAGGAGCAAGAGAATATTTAGAAGAGTGGGTTTCTTTCTGATCTGGACTAATGGAGCATGCAAGTACGTGTGCGTGTGCTACAGCACGAATTTCTACATTTCTTTGCAAGGTCCAGGATAAAAACAGAATTAGGAACTTAATCCTTGCGTGGACTTAGGGCACCAGTGAAGGAGAAAATGAGAGCGAATGTAAGTGCGAAAAAAGCCCTAAGACAGTCTGCAATTTTCTCATCATTTCATGCATCTGAAACAAAACTAATTTACTGCTCGTCATGCTTGGCTTGACATACACAAGCGTAGAACCAATATGCCACAGCACGTCAACTGCTGCTGCATCAAAGAGAACTGTTTATACATCAGAGTCGCAGCTCCATATGAATCATAGGGAGAAACGCCTAATATGGTCTTATCAAAACGAGCAGTCAGGCAAACCCACTGATACGCTGGTGCCTTTCCACATCGGCCTGCCTCCCGTCTACGACAACATCCTTTTCTCTGTTTATACCCTTCCTCATAGGTCATTCCAATGTCACAGCAGTCTGTTTTTTTGCTCTTTTTGCCTGGCACCATACACAAACACAAACACAGATAAAGTTATACGCTTTGAGTAAGGAAGAAAGATATAGAAGGGGAAAGCTAAAGGCAGAAACTGAGAGAGGACTGAGTAATAAGATGAAATAACAGCACCAGAGAATACTAGAGGGAGGAAAGAAAAGCAGTGCAGCTGTGATAGAGCATGTGTATGTGTTAAACCACTTAAAAAAGGCAAATGACATCTTAATAGGACTCTGCAGTCAAGAGATGTTCTTAACAGTAAAAACATATACACTGACAAATCTTTCTAGTTTTGAAGCATATGTTGACTTTACTGTTCAGATGAGAGCAACGGTTCTCATTAAAATGGATACTATCTCATGTATTGATTTATTCTCACAGCATTCACAAATCTTTTTGTTTGGAGATCCTCAGTTCGGATTTTGCTGTCATGGCTGGGGCAGACATCAATATGTAGTGCAGTGGTGCATAACAAAAGGCTTAATTACATATTTGTAAACTCTTATTCCTTTAATGCAGCAAAAATTTTTCTGCATCAAACCAATTATCTGAGCGGTGCAATCCATGGGTCTGACCTTAATAGAAGCACGTCATGAAGCAAGATCACTGCTGAAAGAACGCCAGAAGAAATTGTCAAGAAAATCCGAGATCATCCCACTTCCCCATGCTGGAGATTTTAGTTTAACAGTAAAAATAAATAAAGTTATCTTTAAAATTAATTACTCAAGTAAAATCTAGACCCAACATTAGACTTAAATGTCAATAAAATCAATTTGGTTGTGTGTGTTGTTTCTGTCTCCTGCAAACTTTGCTTTAATTCTACTTTTTTCTATTTAATCATAAGAAATCATAGTCAAGACAGAGAGAGTCATGACACAGGAAGAGCAGGTTTCCTGGAAAAAGAGGAAGTAAGTTCCCAGCCTGCAGATTTATAAAAATAGTTCAGACTATTACTTTTCTCAAAGCATGAAAGTTTTAAAGAAAGAAATCTAAACATTGTGAGTAATTGGATAAGATTCAAAGTAAAATACTTATATTAATATTGGTTTACTTGTAATAATACTTACACTTGCATTAGTGCGTACTCTTACAAGTAAAACAAGTAACTGTAACTTTGATATCAAATAATAAGAATCATGGATTATTCTTGGTTTCTTTTCAGAAAACATTTGTAATAACTCACATTAAGATTATAATAAGAGTAACTGATAAATCAGAGAAGCTACAGAAGTTATAAATGTGATTTTTACTCTGAACGTAAAATGGTGTAAAAGGTGTAACTGCAATTAAAGATCACTGATGTGTTGGAGGTAGATAGTAGGTGAAAGGTTAAGGGAAAAAGGGGAACTAACAGGAGAGCAGAGATGGTCAACGCCTTATTTGGAAACAGGTTGTTAAGCAACCTGAGACATTAGCACAGACATCAGGACACAATGTCTCTAAGACAGTGATGGAGATGAGATCATCTGTCCAAGCAGGTAGCCAATGAAATAAGCACAGCAACAGTGCTAGCCAATGCAAATGAACCAAAAGGGTGGATGAACCCTATAAAAGGTGGGTGCAAAAGAGGAAACTTTGGTTGGATCCTCCAGGCAGCTTCGAGTCAAGATCGAGATGGACAAAGAACTCTGCAGCTGAAGAAGAGCCGGGGCCACAGAGCCGAAGACTGTCCTGTTCATGGGGACCAACCCGTCTGCCCCAAAACATGTGGCTTCAAATCGCACTTCTCTCATCAGCTGGGTTCAGACCCCAAAGACGAAGATGAAGACCAAGGTAAAGGCAAAGGCAAAGACAAAGACAAGGACAAAGACAAAGAACAAAGACAAAGAAGAAGAACTGATGCCTTCCTTCCTGCCAGCACCCAAGTCCTGTGTGACCTCACCATCCATGAGGAGAAGAAAGCTCATCAGGCCTACAGAGATCCCTGCCTTCGTCGACCAACATCCTCCTACTGCTGCAACACCTCCTTCATCATCAGGCCAGGTCTGGGGTTCGAAAAGCCAAACTCTGTCCGTCTCTCTCAAAGGTTCCCTTTTTAGTTCTCAGTGTCAGCATTAGGGAAAGATAGACTAGATGATTGATTTTTCTTATTTGATTATTTCTGCTACTGAATTAAGCTGTACTGACCCTTGCAAAATTGCCTTACTAATAAAATATTTAGCATAAAGAAAATCTAAAAGATGTTGTGGACATTCGATTAATGAGTCACCTTAAAGTTCTTTGATGGTTGTAAAATAGCTATGATGTTCGATTCTGGAGAGGAAGAGGTGGAAAATGTTTATTGGTTCCTGATAGCCCAAATTTAAAACATCATCCTTGGGACTCGCCCGAGTCACTAAAACCTACCTGGTTCAGAAACAAGAGCAAATTGTAATAAAAGAGAACGAGCGACCGTTAACAGGTGTGCTCTGTGAAACTAGTTGGCTGCAGGCTGCTCAGTCTGGCTAATTCACAGGGGGAAGAAGGGTGGGACACCTGGATGGAGGTCGTTAGAAACCAGGCGAATCGTTTCTCGATGCCAGCTTAAACAGAGTTTACTTCAGTTCTGGACAGGGTAAATCTCAGCAGATTTAGGAAACTCGATTAACCCGTTAGATGGAGAGCTGGTACCACATCTCCCCTCTCAGAAGAGGAAGTAGAGAGTGAGTGAGTAGAGAGAGAGGGAAGGAAGGGGGGGGGGATGTGGCGCAATAACAGGTGGCGCCCGAACAGGGACCTGTTATTGTGCCACATCCCCTATTACTAAGCTGATGACTTTTCTTTATTTCTTGTGCATGCTTGCAGGCCGGTCTTTTCTTTGTCAGGGGTTGATGTTTCACTTCCTCATTTCTGGAACCAACTTCCCCACTTGCTTCAGGTCGGATTTGCAGTAGCTGCGGAGAAAGCTGATGCAGTTCTGTTGAGGTCTCCTCATTTCCAAGGGATCTGGGCGGCCGGCTTCCTCCGGTTTCTTCCCCAGATTTTCCTCCTCGAAATGATCATTCCCTACTCCGTCTCTGTCGGTTCGAGTTGTTTGTCTGCAAAACCCCCTTTAGCACCTCAGGTGGGGATGCAAAACAAACCACTTGGCTACTAGCTTCACTGTCTGGATCTGGTCAATTATCCTCAGTAAAAGCTCTCCCTCACCTGTACGCCATACAGTTACTGCGAGGGTGGTGACTGCGGTCGTCTTTCGGACAGTCACCCATAATCCTACTCATTTAGGATTACAACACTAAGTGCGCTATTCAGAACCAACTTCTGTTTTTACACACTTAGAACATAGGGCACTCCTACGCCGTTGGACTGGCCCCATGTTGTCCCTCAGGTCCCTGTCCCTTTTCAGGTCCCTGTACCCTTTGCAGACAAACAACTCGAACCGACAGAGAGACGGAGTAGGAATGATCACTTCGAGGAGGAAAATCTGGGGAAGAAACCGGAGGAAGCCGGCCGCCCAGGAACCAATAAACATTTTCCACCTCTTCCTCTCCAGAATCGAACATCATAGCTATTTTACAACCATCAAAGAACTTTAAGGTGACTCATTAATCGAATGTCCACAACATCTTTTAGATTTTCTTTATGCTAAATATTTTATTAGTAAGGCAATTTTGCAAGGGTCAGTACAGCTTAATTCAGTAGCAGAAATAATCAAATAAGAAAAATCTATCATCTAGTCTATCTTTCCCTAATGCTGACACTGAGAACTAAAAAGGGAACCTTTGAGAGAGACGGACAGAGTTTGGCTTTTCGAACCCCAGACCTGGCCTGATGATGAAGGAGGTGTTGCAGCAGTAGGAGGATGTTGGTCGACGAAGGCAGGGATCTCTGTAGGCCTGATGAGCTTTCTTCTCCTCATGGATGGTGAGGTCACACAGGACTTGGGTGCTGGCAGGAAGGAAGGCATCAGTTCTTCTTCTTTGTCTTTGTCTTTGTCTTTGTCTTTGTCTTTGCCTTTGCCTTTACCTTGGTCTTCATCTTCGTCTTTGGGGTCTGAACCCAGCTGATGAGAGAAGTGCAATTTGAAGCCACATGTTGCGGGGCAGACGGGTTGGTCCCCATGAACAGGACAGTCTTCGGCTCTGTGGCCCCGGCTCTTCTTCAGCTGCAGAGTTCTTTGTCCATCTCGATCTTGACTCGAAGCTGCCTGGAGGATCCAACCAAAGTTTCCTCTTTTGCACCCACCTTTTATAGGGTTCATCCACCCTTTTGGTTCATTTGCATTGGCTAGCACTGTTGCTGTGCTTATTTCATTGGCTACCTGCTTGGACAGATGATCTCATCTCCATCACTGTCTTAGAGACATTGTGTCCTGATGTCTGTGCTAATGTCTCAGGTTGCTTAACAACCTGTTTCCAAATAAGGCGTTGACCATCTCTGCTCTCCTGTTAGTTCCCCTTTTTCCCTTAACCTTTCACCTACTATCTACCTCCAACACATCAGTGATCTTTAATTGCAGTTACACCTTTTACACCATTTCACGTTCAGAGTAAAAATCACATTTATAACTTCTGTAGCTTCTCTGATTTATCAGTTACTCTTATTATAATCTTAATGTGAGTTATTACAAATGTTTTCTGAAAAGAAACCAAGAATAATCCATGATTCTTATTATTTGATATCAAAGTTACAGTTACTTGTTTTACTTGTAAGAGTACCCACTAATGCAAGTGTAAGTGTAAGTATTATTACAAGTAACCCAATATTAATATAAGTATTTTACTTTGAATCTTATCCAATTACTCACAATGTTTAGATTTCTTTCTTTAAAACTTTCATGCTTTGAGAAAAGTAATAGTCTGAACTATTTTTATAAATCTGCAGGCTGGAAACTTACTTCCTCTTTTTCCAGGAAACCTGCTCTTCCTGTGTCATGACTCTCTCTGTCTTGACTATGATTTCTTATGATTAAATAGAAAAAAGTAGAATTAAAGCAAAGTTTGCAGGAGACAGAAACAACACACACAACCAAATTGATTTTATTGACATTTAAGTCTAATGTTGGGTCTAGATTTTACTTGAGTAATTAATTTTAAAGATAACTTTATTTATTTTTACTGTTAAACTAAAATCTCCAGCATGGGGAAGTGGGATGATCTCGGATTTTCTTGACAAAATGCAGTCCACTATTCATGTAGGAAACATGTTGAAGGGGCAAATCTCACTGAACAAAACATCCCCACTGTGATGCAAAGTGGTGGCAGCATGTCAGATTTGTGGGGAAGCTTTTCCTTAGCAGAAAGAGGGAAGTTTGCCTAAGCAGAAGAGTAGCTGGATGGAGCTAAAAATAGGGCAATCCGTTAGACACTTAGGGGCTATCAAATACTTGACACAGGGTCAGAGTTTAACATTACAATAAAATAAGTATTGCCAGTTCTACAACCCAACTGTTCTCAACATTCTCAGCCTTTGTCCTAGTCAAAGGCTGAGATCTAAAAAATCTAATTGTGGTCTCGTTGAAGTTTAGATGTAGAAGTCCAAAAGTGAAAGAAACATATCACACCTCCAAAAGCTAGAACTGCAGCATAAAGTGGTTCTAAAAAGTGTTGACTCGAATGCAAATGCATGCAGCACTTTTAAGTACAATTTGTCTTCCACTTTAGCAATGCATTATTTTCTGATTTTCTCTGTCATTTATTTTTTAATAAAAGTCTGATAGTAGTATCACTATAGGTGAAAAGAAAGAGATGAAAAAGTTAAGGCATTGAAACAAACTATTATCAAAGCTAAAAAAAAAAAAAAGAGGGAAGAATCACACCACCTAAAACCTGCTTTCAGGTTAACATCCCTGTCATTGTCTCTTACTGCTTTGAAATATGCTAGACACATGATGGCGGGAAGAACAGTTGGGGACACAGAAATACAATTTGCAATCTCCTCTGTGGTGTTGGGTGGCGTGAGAGAGGAGCGAGCCTAATTGGACACTGGTCTGTGTCTGGTAGTCCTGTCACAGCCCACAGGGGTGTAAGTGTGTACAAGGGAGGGAGGAAGGGAGGGAAACAGAGGGAGAGAGAATGAGAACAAACAGAGAACTCCATTCAGGTCTAATTCACAGACGCATCATTCAGTCTGACATGACGATACGTCTCTGCGACCGAAGTATTCATATAGGGCCTCGCCAGTCATTCACAGATGCATCATTCACACCCACACTCAGCCACGCAAACACACTTCCGCTGGATCTTGCCTACATGGCCACTAGGCATTTATATCACTATGGAGAATCTATCAGAGATTTTCCCCATTCATATTCAGTTAGTTTTCCCTTGACATGAATACGCTGCAAAGATTTTATGTGACGCTTATTCTTGCAAGGGTACTGCCCCCAAAACGCAGTTAATGTCTTCACTACCAAGGCTGGAGTGAGAGTTTATCCATTAGCAAGTCATAATATTGACAAGGCCTGCTCTTGTCAAACTGCAGCGCAATAGCCGTAACATTGGCCGACACACCGGGGCTGGTATGTCAATGTGAGGTGCTTATGTGCCAATAAAAGCTGCCGTTCCAAGTCCTATGGCAGCCTTTGATTGACAGCATGCAGGAAGAGGAAGGGAAAATTAGCATGGCTGAGGGTGTTACTACGTTCACAGAGGTCAACACGGAGTTGGATTTTGATGAAAAGACAAGGATGCAAAATTATGACTAAATAGGATTATCAGGCTGCTTTGGAATTAAATATTTTTGCTCCAGGATAGCTGCAACAGCAGAATATACACAGCTAATGAGTAAGCACATGCAGAGATGTGTGTTAAAATAAGATATAAAGTAAAACCAACAACTTGTCACAACAACAGATGAAAGTAAAGTCAACATGCAATTTGAAATCATGCACATGAATCTCAAAAGCTAAGTAGTTTTCAGCAAGTTATTCCTTATAAGTTTAAGACAGCTATGACTGTGCTATCCAACCAGGTTCTTCAAGAACAAAAATTCAAGACTTCAGCCAGAAATACACAATTTCTCATGACAATAGAAGCACATAGGAATCAAACTATCTGATATTTGACAAATAATAGTGATCTTTACAAAAATTATAGGATGATCAAAATTGGATTTGCAAGAGTAAAAGCGAAATTATACACTGAGTCCGAGTGTATAATAAAGTGGATGTAATGAGAGAGAAACCAGTAGAGGGGCTCAGAGCCACTGCTGTAACGGGGTTCTGCATTATCTACAGGCAGGAGATTTCTGTGCATGAGGTGAAAATAATAGTGGGAGCAAGGGAGGAGAGGATAGAGGATGGATGTAATGATAAAGAGAGCTAAGGAATAATGTACAAGACAGATTTTTACCATAACACATAACTCATACTGCAAGGCTGAAGCATGTCAAAACAGTCTGCAATGTCATGCATCTTTCACTTTTATCTCAAATACAGTTTTAGCACCAACAAACCTTCAAACTCAAATGCAGATGACAGACTGTGGAAAAATGACCCTGAGAAAGGGAGAACAAGGCGATGGTTGACCTTCCAATAAAACAAAAGAAAATTCTTAACTGTGAGTATTGAGACAAATACTCACAGTATTTCACATCATTTGCTGTGAAAATAAAAAAAAAGTAAGCTAAATAAATCTGTTTCAATTTCCCCTTTACATTAAGCCACATTACAGTTATTTTGACAGAGTAAAAAAGTCTAACTATTTGAGCATGCAAAGGGTTAAAATCTGCACAAACAACATTTGAATTCCTAAAACAAGTTTTTGTCTAATCTTCTAAGTACCATAAAATTAAAACAGTTCTGCCACTACAATAAAATTAACTGACATCAAACTTAGACAAAGTCTAGTCTGATAACATAGGATGCCCTCTGATGTTACACCCAGTCTTAAATGTTCCATTTCAAAAACTTAGAAGGTGGTATATCCCAGCGACCTGACCTGCTCTGAGAAGGAAGCTTTAAAAAAAAAGTTTTTCAGAATGTATAAAGTTGCTCCATAATTGCTATTTATTATGAAAACAAAGAACACGCAGAAAAGTTATCCTTAGCGTCATAGTCTGCATAAGGTCCATCCAACATAAGTCATACCTTACTGAAATGAAACTGCAGCTTTTCAGAAAGCCATATCCTCCAACTATGTCAGATAAGACCGTGGGAAATGGAGCGTTACTTAGTTTGACCATTTCAATAATTTAAAGCAAAGTCTAGACTGATTCCTTTTGAAGTCAAGCAGTCTGAACGCCCTTATATTTAAAGCAAGCCATGTACATTACTTCGATCCCTTTAGGCACTATGTATGACCGAATATTTAATAATTTTAAAGAGAGGACGACTAATAGTTTGGGATGCTGTTCTCGTCGGCTCACATGAAGGGCACTGGCAGCGCAAAAATTAGGTGACTCGGGCAATAATAATGTCCCGAATCAAGCGGAGTAGTAGGTAATTTAGTTTTCTGCAGTCCTAAATATCAAAAGTCATACTGTTGTGAGAGACAGGTGACTGATTCTGCAGCAGGATAAAGTCTGTCCGATCGCTTGAGCTGAGCGGGCATGGCGCAGCTAGAACAGGTGCAACACGCCTCCTGTCACCTGGATGGTGCAGAAGGAAGCCCAGCCTGATCTACGGCTATTATGGCATCAAAAGCACTATAAACCAGTGCTGATGGATGGAACTAACCTCTTAAAAAGACAATTTCCTTACCTGTAATCTATGCAGATATCAGTCACAACCGCATCGACACTGCGGAGATAGGGGCACCTCCACAGCAAATCCCAATTCTGCTCACTCCCTCCCCAAAAATGAGAAAGGTTCAGAATAAAGATATATCCTGATCAAGCGGCTTGTTCACTTTAAATCCCGGACAGCGGCACAGTTAAAATGCGATTCCTGCACTGGGAAAAGAAATAGCAGCAGACTTCCAGCGGCATTCACCGATCAGCAGGGCTCTACACCAAGCCGCTTTGAGCGCTCTGAGACCCGGGAGCCGCACCTCCCATCTCCCGGCGAGGACGCACTTGGTATGCCGTGGGAAAAGCCGCTGCGCCGTACACGGGATATACCGCAGGAGGCTGCGTCTGTGTGCGTGAAGGTGCGTGCGTGTAGTGTAGATGCGACTCAGTGCGGTGCTCCTGCCCTACTGAGGTGCTGAGGCTGCTGCAGCAGAGTGCGAAAGAGAGGGAAGGGAGGACGAAGGGAGGGACGGACAGAGGTGGAGAGGAAGGCAAGCAGAGTTGTTTCAGCTTCGGGGCGAGAGGATGGAGCTTCGACGAATGTTTTCACCTGCGTCCCTGCCTCGTCCGCAGTGACATCCCAAATCGAAGGGCGGGAGGGATTTGGTTTATCTTAAATTCTTGGAGCCTGGCTGGAGGCTCAATGCGCATTTAGACCATAACAATACAGCCCGCATCAAAGAGGAGTATTTGTAAGGCAGGAGTACCACTCACAAGGATCTAAAGCACGCCACTAGTGCCATTTTAATGATCGCATGTTTACGAAATCAACCAAATTATGCAATTAATAGCTGCATTTCTAACCATTAAAATCACAGAGGGACAACATGCAGTACTGAGCTTTGTAAAATGTATAGTGATGCCAGGAGAGAGTTTCTGTAATGCGTTCATCTCGCTAAGAATGGGATTTGGCAATGCCAACAATTTAATTTTTACAATATAGGGGTGAAATGATCAGATCATCGGATTTGTGTATCTAATCTCAGGATCATTTAAAGGCAGAGATTAGGCACACAGCAACATAATTACGACCTCTGCATAGTTTTGAGGGATTTAAATCTGCCCCCGCCCCCCCCACCCCCCACCCCTGCTAATGATGACATTTAACATGCCTCGGGAATGCACCCCCACCACCCTTTTGCATTTAAGCAATTAATATTCTAAAAGCCTAATTATGTAATCATGTATTCGGCGCTATAAGCTGCATGGTGGTAGAGGAATAAAGCATTCTCCATAAAATATTCTTATGTGCACATTAAAGCAATTTAAAACTAATCCATCAACACAGACTACACATTATACAAGCAACACTTTTTATGGGCTGTATTGGTTTCAAAGAAGCACATTCTGCAAGTAAAATGACCATATGAGTTTATAAAGCGTCCAAATAAACTTCGTAGCAATGGTGAATTCAGTTGCCACCCCTTAACCAGCTAAATTTTTTGTATCAGAGTTTTAAGGTCTTTAAAAGAGTCTGCTGCAGCAACCTCTCCCTCTGTCCTGCCTCCTGTCCCCCTGCTCTCACTTCTAGAGCGGGACTTTCGCTTTGAAACACTGCATCAGAGCCCCACCTACAGGCCAAATAGTCTTTACAACCAGACAGCCGAATGCAAACCACATAAATACACCTGCACACTCCTCTGTCAACATGTTTAACCGTATTTCACTGACATTTTGTCATTTTGAGACCAATTTCACCACAAAGACGTGTTTCCACACTAGTGCTGCTGTATTGCTTAGTCACACCACATCTACACAGTTTTTTATGCAAATAGATAATAATCCTATGGTGCATTCAAATTCACCTCGTAGACTAAATTATCTCGTTTGAAAATGAATGCATTCGAATTAGTAATTGTTAAAAGCACATTCTTCTTCAAAGAAATAGCATATTTGACTATTTTCAAGTGATTTTACTGTTTTATCATCTTTTGTTTTTAATATTAAGATGCAGACCAAACATCTAATCAAAGCAATTTTGTAAAATTAATAACACATTGCAATCAGAGAAACTTCAAAACACGTTTGACTGGTTGCTGAAAAAAGTCTGATAGCTACTTTAACATTTTTCTTGAAAACCATCACATTGCACACAATTGTATTCCACTTATTGACATTCTTCTGTGAAGATTTAAAAGGCAACACATTCTAAGAAAAAACATTAACAATATTATTGGGTAAAATTTCCTTTACTGTACTTTACATATTGCTTACAATGAAAAGAAGAGGATAATAATATCTTAACTTCAATGTTATAGCATATTTAAAGCAGTCGTGACAGAACAATACAGTGAGATTTAAAACCAACATACGGCTTTAAAATCACTTCATAATGATGAAGAAGGAACAAGAACGTGCCAATTTCCCATTTCAAAACTTATAAAACCATTTTATGCATATTGTATGACTTGACCCTACAGTCTGAAACAGCTGTTTTGTTGTTGTTGTTGTTGTGTTTTCTTACCTGGCCCATTTTAATAACATTTCACAAACATCAACACAAACAAAGGCCACCATAACACACTTTTTTTTTTTTTTTTTTGCCACCATAACACACTAACCTGACTTGTGTCAGTTTAAATGACGTGTCTGACAAAGGAAGTGCTAGCCAAACATTTGAAAAACAATACGTTACTTAAACTCAGCTTTTGATTTTGTGTAAGTATCGAAACACAACGAAGCAAAGTTTTAAGTTATATTACACGGACCTTAAAAGAACGAGCTTACGTATGATTAGGTTCGCCAAGTTAGAAGCTAATAGCTTCGGGACTAATAGCTTCGCTCAGAGCAAAGTTATTGGGATTATATGCAAGGGAAGAGCGGAAGAGAAAGAACCATAAAACAACTCTCTTACCTCGAACGTTTTCCATATTGAACTTTCATATAAATTATGAAATTCGTTCCGAAACATTTTACAATTTTATAAAAGTAAAATCTATATTAAAACTTCCGAAAGCTTCGTACAGTGTAAACACGCAGAGCTCTAATTAATAATCAAATTCACCTGCGTATTTTCTGATCCTCCTAGCACCGGGCTTTCTGTTGACCTCAAAGCAGACCTTAAACCCGTAAAAACTAGCCCTCCAGTGTACTGAAAAGAAACTTTACAAAACAGTCTTCAATAGCAAAAAAGGAAAACAATAATAAAATCTAAAAAATAATAATAATTAAAAAATATATATAATAAAAATAATGATCTCAATATTTTTGCAGCAATTGGTTTTGCATTGCTACAGTATTGGGTAATGAAAGAAAGATTGTTAGCACAATTTATTTTATTTCAAAATAAAATGTGCACATTGTAATTAAAATGAGAGGATGGAGGATAGACTATTGGACCTATAATATGATAATAATAAATCTATCCCAATATCCTACCCTAGTGGACCTATAATTTTTTTATAAAAAAAATATATATATATTTGCTTTCCATATTTCAGTCACTAAAAAGACAGTTTTCAGATTTCTAATAGGCGTTGAATACTAAAACTGATATTTGTCAAGCCTATACCAGACAACAAACATGTATTATCATGCTATGTAGTACTGAATAAATGGCTATATACATTTGACCAAAAAGGTTTTGGGGATCTTGGACCAATTACATGAGCTTAATTTCAAAGTCTATAATACTTAGACATGTAAAATCTGCATTTGGTTATCCAGTGAAAATTTCAAACCTTTCCACATTTTCCAGATTGCATTGGAATTATGTTTATTGCTGAGTTTTACCGAACTTGTGATAACTATTCTAATTTGTTGTATGCTTAAATAAAATCTTTGTACAGTGTCTTAATATTATTCCTAGTTAAAGGAAGTTGAAAACATCTCAGTCCTCTGGTTCGAAGAAAAATGTGTTAATGGTAGAATTTGGGGCAAATAAAAAAAAATCCAAGCAATTTACCTAACATTGCTTTTGTGTACTTATTTGCTTACAAAAAGTAAACAAATACATGAAAATATGTACAAAATATACTTTTATGCATCTATTGTCACCACCACAGAATTGACCTCTTCTTCATCTGATTAATCCGGAGAAGTTGCTCTGATCTTTAACCAACCATTGATTTAAACATAGGTCAGGTCTATGTTTATTTATTACTGTCTGGTCTCTGTGTCCAATTCTGAGGGCATCTACTGGTGTCATCTGAAGGACAAAACGTATAGATAAACTCACAAACCTATTGGGTTCATTAACTTACTCAATAAATGGAGCAGAGCTAAGTCAACAGTCTGTGGTTGTCAATTATCAGATAAGTTTCAAAGCAAAGCAAATCGAGGGCTATGCGATCTACAGCAACAATGATCATTTCATAAAAGGTCAGAAATGTGGGACCTAAATCCATATTGTTCATGTTTAGATCAAACATCCTTGGATTAAATTAAAATAGGAATTAGTTTTCATTATAAGAACAGGATCATGTCTGTGCTCGGCATGATCATAAATTAATCATAATAAAGGACACAGGAGCCTTTAAAAAACCTAAACACAAGATGTTTTTAACCTAAACCCAATTTTATTTATATATATATATATAAACCTTGTTATTGTTATACAGTGAAGCAGTTTTAGTTTTCCTTAGAGTTGACAAATATTGATATAGCTAGCAACATGAACGTAACAGTGATCTTTAATCAAAGCCATGGTCCTAATCTTTCTTCCTCACGCTAGACAAATGTTTTTACCCTTCTAGGTGCTGCTTAGGTCACCCAGAGGCCCCCCACAGGACACCTTTCTTTAAGACCTACATCAGCTGTGATACTTGTAGTTTTCATGATTATTTAACTTTTTTTATTTTTCTTTCTAAATTTAAATCTAAAAATTTTTGCATGTGTCTGGTCAACCCACTTTACTTTGGTAAAGGTTTGATTGATTGATTGATTGATTGATTGATTGATTGATTGATTGATTGATTGATTGATTGATTGATTGATTGATTGATTGATTGATTGATTTGTTCAACAGACTCCACACAGACATTAAAAAACAAACAAAGATACATGATACACAACAACAAATAAAAAAATTAGAGAAGACTTGCACAGCAGTGTTTCCACAAAGGCAACTGGTTGCATAGTACACTGGGAGAAGAATATGACAACATTACAGAATTACATGGTGTTTCCAGACAAAACAACAACCTTAAAATATGTATTGCTTGGCACCGTATTATTGTCTCACAATTTATTTAATTGTTAAACAATGATTACGCGTGGAATAAATAAAAGATGTTACCAGTTCTGTAGTGGCTTAGAGTTGATGATCTAAGTTAACTGATCTCCCAAATCCTGCTTATGGATCTCCTCTCCTACAACCTTGTACTGACTCTATGTAGGGTCAGAAGCGGTGCCAGCTCGCCGTTTAAACAGGATGCTATCTCAGTGCTTTGCTGTTGTAAAAATCCGCTGACCAATCTGACTTTCCTATTTGTCTTGCAAATGAGATGATGACTTATGAATGGTTCCAATGAAGCCTTTTTAATGCAGTCAAGTGGGCTGCAGGGATGTGCGGGTGTCTGTCTCCTGATGCCAGCTGGCAAAGTGTTACTTCAGTGGCTCTCCTTGTCTTCCTGAAACTGTGTTCACGTGGATGTGTGTGTGCCCACACATAACCCAGCGTCGCATCCTTGTGTTTAGAATTAACTCAGTGAACCCCTATAAACACAGCTGTATGTGGTTTATCTGCAGCCTGTGGGGATGCATGGATCACCCCACAGTTGTGTACTGTTCCTGTGGGTCCTCCTTCTTGTACACATTGACTGTCACACACAAAACAGGCATTCATCTCTTTCAGTGTATCCCTCCGTATACACACGTGTCCATGCTGTAATTTACAAGTCGTTGCTATCCGAGGGATTATGATATTTACGAGCTTCTGGTGGTAATGCCACATTTAGTGTGTCCATCTTCATAAAGGTGTCTTCCCCTCCTGCTTTTCTTTGTTGAAGCTTTCACTCCCCTTGGTTAAAAAAATAAAACACCAAATAACAAAAAGAGCTAGTTTTACACAAATCCACTTGATTTTGTAGACAATTTATTAGTCTATCTCCAAACTAATAAAGTATGCATTGTCTAGACACAATGACTGACAGTGATATCTCATTGGTTTAGACCGTAAATAGGTTTTCAGCTCTCAATCTATGTTGGAAGTTATTGGATAGTGAATTGTATTGAAGCTGACAATTCTAGATATCTAGGATGTGTGTATGAGTCAGTGCATGACAACGGATGAACTGGTGTGTTGATTGTGTCACCCAGTCATATAATTAGTTAGTTTACATATTGATGGCTTACTGCTTTCTGTGTAAATGGGTGCACTTGCGTGTCGCAGGCTTATAATGTCGCCTGAATGTTTATTCATCCATGTATCATCAGCCCCCCCATCAAGCTAGCAGCTGCCTGTCTGTCTGTCCATAAAGCTGTGTCCATATGTGTGTGTGTATGTGTATGTGAATAGACTGTCCAGGCCATGGCCAGGTGATTCAGTGTTTTGCCAGCTATTTCTCCAGAGAGCCAATCTCCTGTCCATGGAGATCCAGACAAAGCCACCCTGACCATGCCTCAGCTTCTCCCTGCAGAATTAAACTCCTCCATTGGGATACATTCTGCAGATGGTTGGGGGAGGCATAGCTGGGTGCAAAGAACAAGAGCTACCAAAGATGAAATGATAATAGAATGGTTAACAAGAGTCTCAAGCTTCTTCTACCAAGCATAAAAGTTGTGCGGGCGGCATAAAGAAACTTATGGAAATGACATAATAGGTAGTGGCTGAAGTTGTGGGTGCTTTCAACTGTTTAGATGACAGAAGGAATAATAGTCATTAACAGAATGTGGTTTCATTCTAAAAACGAAGGCTCAAAAGATATTAAAGTAATCCTAAAGCAATTCAATATTTAAGTGAATTCCGAATGCAATGGTAATTTATAAGATCTTCTGAACTGTCCTTTACTCTGCTGGTGTTTTATTTTGTTCTATGTCTTCTGGGACTCACCTGCTGTTATGGATTTTTTTCCTCATGGTTTATGGGTTTCATATCTTTATTTTAGAGCTACAGTGTTCTATACTTATTTTTTTTTTTAAGTTTTTTTTAAAGTTTTTTTTCTCCTCATTTCTTGCTCAGCTTTGGTTGCTGTTTTACTTTCTGTCAAGAGATGAGGTTTTTTCACGTTCTCAACATTAAAACCAAACTCAATGTATAATGTTTGGAATTCAAATGATAGACTTATTCATACTTGGCCTCTTTTGTGAAGTAAAAGGTTTTCCATGACATGCCTCCATTTAGCCCTCAACTAATTATCTTCAGGAGTTTTCTAATTAGTTAATAAGAGTCCAGTTGGGATTCTTTTCTTTGACAGAGTTAATGAGAAGATGGGTGACGCTACATAAGAGGAATTCCTGGAAGAATACCTGTTCAAGAGACATAGATTCACCTTCCAACAGGACAGTGGTCCTGTCAAAGTCCAGACCTGAATCCAATTTATAATCTGTTGCAAGATTTTAAATATTACATGACAGACAATCTTATTAAACTCTTACTGACTTTGAGTTACTTCACCAAAAAGTAAAATAAAATAAAAATAGGGCAAATTTTTACTATCTGTCTCATAAAAATACCTCTAAGGACTTGAAGCTGTAATTACTCTAAAATGTTGCTCAACAAAGTAATGATTCCAGAAGAATGGAAAGAAATGCTCTTCGCACTTTTCAGATTGAATGCATAATTTTCCCTTGAATTCCCAGTTATGTTTTTCTTTGTTCTAATTTTAAATATACAATAAACATATGTATGTATGACATATGCATGAAATACCTTGAGTTTGTATAAGCGGAAAATTGTAAAAGAGTTAAAGGGGAATGAATATTTCTGCCCAACTCTCCTATGATGAAATTGGCTCGTGCTGTTTCTGCTTCACAACCATTTTGTCTTTATTTGTTCCTGTGAGCTTCGTCTCATCATGTTCCCCTTTCCACGCCACCGCTTTTAGTCAGCGGATGTCTAGACAACCTGCAACAGCAGCTTCTATAGTTTGTGTTGTCTGCTAGCAAATCAACTATTGCATTTATTTCATCCATCTGCTTCCTGACTTGGAGTCTGCACTTGGCTCTTTCAACCTTAGCAAATTTGCATGGCAAAACATATCCTAACTGTGTGAAATCCAAGACAGCTGGGCCAAAACTATTTGAAACAGTGGCAGCGAGGCAGCTTCAGAAACTGAAAGCGACAGACAACTCATTGCTTGATTTGTCCGGCAAAACTCTTTTCCGTTGCCAACCAGGCGAAAACAACAGTTTTGCCTTTTTAACAAAGCATGGGAGACAGAGAAAGACCAGCTCAGAAAGCCACGTGTAAGAATGTGCTTGTATTTCTTTCGTCTATCCTTTCTGTTTTCGCCACACAAGGAAACCACAAACACAAAAGGCAGTCAGCACTTCTGGGAATCCACCACTGTGGTTAGTAGATATACTCATCTATCAGCAGTATTTTACACCAGTTTGACCAGAAGCTTTCAGCATAGCATCGGCTGCATATTACACCTCACCGCAGCTCCTTTCTCTTTCCCTTCGGAGTGCACTCACTGGCAAATTATTTTTGATTCATTGTTTTTATACAATTCATGTTCATGTTTTTTTTAGGTCCAGGTTTTGACGTTCACATCTTAAGGCTCACATCAAGTAAAAAAGTTTTCTGAAGAGTCTCCCAGGGCAGTTTTCAGACACAAACACATGAGAAATTATACAATTGGAACTGTAATTTAATTGTGAATAAACTTTGAGGGAAACAAAGTTCTATTTGATTTGGGAATTGGATCAGTTCAAAGTTATTTTTACTGTTGCGTTTTTATTTGCTGTAAGTAGAAAATCATTACAATTAACAGAAACAAAAGCTTGGAAAATCAGTCTGCTTGTAGTTAATCTCTATAATGCGTTTCACTAAACGATTTAGATTACCAAAATAAATCACTTTTCAATGGTATTATAAGTTACTGGATATGAATGTGCATGCACAGGAAGAGTAGATGAGAACAAATTTCCAGTTGTGATGTTAGCTCATAAACTCTGTGAGTAACTTCACACTAGAACTTTCAAAGCAAATACAGCAAAGAGCATCGTAGTATTGGGGGCAAAAAGACTGAAAGGTCAGTGTAGGATATTCAGTACAGACCAAAAGTATGGACACACCTTCTAATTGATTTCAATTAGAAGGTGTGTCCATACTTTTGGTCTGTACTGTATATTACTAAACAGAAAAGCTAAACCTCGCCTTCAAGATATCCAACAAACTTTTATTGAGAAACTTGCAGAAAATAAAATAACTGTAAAGCAAACTTACAAGACTATTTAAATATTTTAGGCAGGCAGTTTTTCCCAAACACCGATGTTCTCCTGTATTAATAGCATCTGTCTTTGCACATTATACCAGACTGACTTGCTAATGTTCCCATCAGGCTCTGTGGGAGGGCACCTGTCATAGGTTTTAGTTCTTATATCTCCTGTATGAAACATACTGTATAGTTTGGGATTGTTGTCTCATGCTGCAAAGTGAGCTCGAATGTATTTTTGGAACTTGCTACATGTCAAGCGTGCTTACACTGAACTCTGTTGAAAATGCGTTTCATTACGGCTCTATACATCCTTGACATTAAGTCTTCATTCAGTCCTTAATAGATAATGCACTGAGTGCCATTAACAAGAACAGACAAGAGAAACAGGAAGGCAAAACAACGTGCTGCATCCAAATGTTGTTTCCAGCATTAATTGATTGAACATGGAGGAAGTGCATTTACATTTCAAATTGAACATTGTCTTCCAAATCAGTCAGAAGAGCATTAAATGGTGTAATTATGCATGTGTGAATCCGTGTCATAAACACTCAGGGCCATTCCACTCTGTAAGAAAGTGGGGTATGTGTTACCACAGCAGTGAGTGACAGACTGAAACATGCACATTTTTCATGGAGGTGTGTAGAGCAGGGATTGCTGTACTTTAACAAACATTGACTCTGACGGCTCTGGCACGGGAACAAAATGCTAGACCTGATGCATTTGACTATCTATTTTCCACCAAAGCTACACAAGTATGGCAGAAATGTATATTTCTCAATCTCCTAAGCTCATAATAAGACATCACATGTCCTTGATTTAAAAAAGGACTATGTATGCAGAAAATGCACCAAAACAAATATACACATACTTGTCTTGCCTTTATGTAAAACATTTATTGCTCAAGGTTGTTGTTTACACTTGCAGTCATGGTCACTAAAGAAATCCTCTTTAATGCTTTTGTCCAGGCTCCCCCTTGCCTTTGATAATCCTTCATACTGTAGATAAAGTAATACTTTCTGATCCCATTCTGAGATATTTGTAGAACAAGATATAAAGGAGAAAAAATGTTTTCTATCTATTTTAAAGTCTGAGTTGTTTCGGTCGATCCAAAGTGACAGACAGCATTTGTTGAATAGAAACCAAGCAAACTACTTCACTGTAGCATAAAACAAATTACTTTTAGAAATTAGCTTGCAGAAAGAGATGAGTAACTGTAGAAAATGGTGGAATAACATTTTAATTTAGAGCTGTGTCACAAAAAGGGCCAGAAAACAGCTCCATTAGCAATAATTCACTGCAGAGGGAAATATGTAAACTAAGCTGGAGAAACCCATAACTATGAAAAGTGACACCAGCAGGTCGGTTGGGAACATCTGATTATACTGCTGTTGCATTCAACAAACAACATGCACGTATAAACACCTACACAGGTGACACACATTCATTTGAGCAGATGTAGAAGCATAGAAATTGTCGAGTGCTTATTGTTATGTTTCAAAATCAATGCCACATAAAGTACTGCAACAGAAAGCTCTAAAGATGAGCTACAAATAAAGCTATAAAATATCGAAACATAGACTTTATGAAAACCTAACATCTGTCTATGAGCTCAAACTTTGTTGCCTCTCAGTTTCTGTTGCAAATTCGCGGAGTATTCGCTTTATCCTGCACCATATGGCGTCATCAAACAGCAGACGTCAGCTCACTTCCTACATGTCATCCGCCCACCTTATAACATCTGGTGCGGCCTGTTGGTGCTGGAGATCTTTCTAAAATGAAAAGCAGTGTTTTTACATGCAAGGATGACAAGCAAAAAAGTTACAACCCTGAATTGAACTCAAATGAGTCAGCACTAAGTAGATTTTTTTCAATGTGAGACGAAGAAAACTAAGCCATGCCATAAGAGATATTTGTTTAATCGACTTTTGTGTTTTTTTAAAAAAAAGAAAAAATCATTTTTATATATTTTGTTGTAAATTAAACCTTGGAATCGCTGATCAAGCAATCAATAGTTTGATCAAGCATACTGGGTTGGGTTTCAAACTCAAAATTGGTCTAAAGTGATTTATCGTCCAAAAGTGTGAGAGTTCCACATTATGTGCTTTAAAAGCAGGAAGCCGTGGTTATGATTGATATCTAATACGGAATCTGAGACAATAGTTTATCACACCTAAACATTAGAGCATTAAGATACAGCTGGGCTGTTGGGGAAATGACTCTTGGGAAAGACTGTTGTTCTTTTTCAACAGTCCATCTCTACACAAAGCACACATTATGCCATATCTTGCAGCCCATGTTCAGATTTGCCTTCTGCATAAACACCATGTGCACGCAAACAGGCCAAAGACGAAGCGGATGAAGGGGGAGGCTTCAGCGAGCTGACAAGCAGAAGATTAATCCATCTTTCCCAGTCAGTCACTCCCATTCCCTGCCCTCCTCCCGTTTCTTCTTCCAGCCTCATTGTTTTCAATAAAGTGTCAAGACTGGCCATTTTATAATCACATTTGAGACTTGGGATCTGGGATTCAGATGCAATCAATGTCTATTAGAATCGCTGTGTTATTGATTGAAAGTGGAGAAATGGTGTGACCGATCGCTCCCATATTCATCCTCACGCATCTTCCCCATTTATGTGGGACACGTATTTACTGAGTGCAAAGCTGGGTACATTCCTTTAGCCACTAATGCTAAAGCTACAACAGACGTATAAATGAGAGGGTAAAAGCAGAACTAAAATACACCTACTTTTAGAGTTCAGGATGAAAATGTGGTTCATTTTACAGTGTGTTGTAAAACAATTAAGAAACACACAGGAAGTAAAAGGAATGCCTCTCACACATGATACAGTTTCATTTGTAAAGTGAATAAAGGTGTTTTTGTAAGACAAAAAAGTAGTCCAATGCCTAACATCTTTACCAATACCCTCTTTGAAGGTCACATCCACTTTCAGTTGAAAGTACACCATTTTTATAGGTTCAAAAGCAGCCTCTTACAATGCATATGTCCACAAAAATATTGGTATTTTTCAACAATACGGTGACGTTAGAGCAATGTCTGCCAGCCAGATCAAAGGAAGCGTCTCCAAAAGGTGGCTACTGCAGGTCCACTTCACATCTTCCACATATTGGTTCTTTGTCTTACACCTGTCCTCTGTTTGCTGATATAATCTCCCAACATTTTAAGGTATTTGTGGATTACTATGAGGAATGAAGAGAGAGAGAAAGAGAAACAAAAGAAAGCAAAACATAGAGCTTCGTCATCATCACTCACCTTCAGGCACCTTTCAGGAATAGACTTTAATTTTCCGGAGAGCCAGTTTTTGGGGACACAATGAAAAAGAAAACAAGGCTCAGGGTCTGCAGCCATCTGCCCGGACTTGTAGGGTGAGAAGAGACAGAAAGTAGCAGATGTTCGATCCATTTGGTTTCACTTTGAAGAAGTGTGTGCTTCAGCAGATGTGGTCATTAGAAAGAAAGAAAGTCACCACTTAACAATTGCAAGCACTTACCTAAAAGGCTTAGAGGACTGTTTGAAAGGAGTAAAATGAGCAATAAAAAGTTTCTTTCGTTTTCACTTTTAAAAGACAATAAGAAAGAACATGTCTGAAATTAATGAGGACATTTCTTCTTGCAAATAGCATCAATTAAGAGGCCGCACCTTGAATTATATTATATAAAACAGGCACCAAGACGGGGAGCAACAAGTCAGCCCACTCATGCCCAGCGCCTCTCACAAGGGGCAACATCCAACCCCTTTCAAGGAGACTGACTCCAGAACCAGAGTCAGTCTGGTTCTGGAGTGAGTCCGACTCTTTCTGGCCAGAACCCATCGGCTCTTTTCGGGCTCTGTGGGTTAAAGCCCGGCCACCAGGAGCTCCCCAACGTGCCCCCCCCCAGGCCTCATGTAGGGGCCAGCAGAACCACTGTTTCCAATGGTCGTTTTCATCATCAGGATCTTTGGGCTGCACTTGGTCTGGTTCCTCACCTTGGACCCGTCTGCACTGAGGAACCCAACCAGAGGCATGAAGCCCCCACAGCAAGACTCCTAGGATCACTGGGACACTCAACCCCCCCCCACCACGATAAGGTGGCAGCCCATGGAGGGGGTGTGTGTGTGGGTGTGGGTGTGCGTGGGTGTGTGTGTGTAAATATGAAGTAACCTGTTTATTATGTAAGAAAGAGAAAATGAGAGAGAGGAAGGAAGTTGTTTTTAAAATGAGGAAACAGATTCTGACCTTTGGTCCAGTTGTGAGGTGAAATGTATCTTTTTAGGTTTTTAAAAAAGATTTTTAGGCTCTAATAAAGTTTTTTAGGCCGTTATTTAACAGGTTGAACAGGAAGTTGGGAGGAGAGAGAAGGAAACGACATGCAGCTGATTCCCCAGGACTGGGAATTGAACCCAGGTTGACAAACAAAACCTAGAAGTAACATCCTAAATAAAACATCATTTACAGTTTTACTATAAATCTGGTTAAAAAAATTTACTGAATTAGG
This sequence comes from Gambusia affinis, assembly GCF_019740435.1. Taxonomy (NCBI): domain Eukaryota; kingdom Metazoa; phylum Chordata; class Actinopteri; order Cyprinodontiformes; family Poeciliidae; genus Gambusia; species Gambusia affinis. The sequence goes on from NC_057890.1 coordinate 11,277,342, forward strand.
CATTTCTTAGCCCCTTTTCCTTCTCTTTTATACAAGCAGACAACACATAAGCTTTGTATTTATTACAAAGTATTCATCTAAGAATCGATTTCTTCCTGGAGTGAAAATAATTTCTGATTAAATTCTCTGTTTTTATGTTTTCATGGATTCTTCTTCTTTTTACCTTTTCTACAGTTTTTTATGTTAAATTGCACTTTTTTGTTAAGTTTCTTATATTATCTTGAATCTGTATTTATAAATAAAGACTAACAGAAAGATCTCACAGTAACTGTTATTTCTGATAAAAACGTTTTTTTCTTATAACAAACAAACCAGATAAAAAAAAGTTTGGGCTTCTTTATGGTCCAGAGTATTAAATTATGATTAGATTAAACTCTAATCTTCAATTATCATCCTGGAACCTGAAGAAATCCAAACCTGTTAAATCAGCTTTTAATGTTAGGTATAAAAACAAAAACAGGATTTATCAAATATAACAGGAGAATGGACTGAACTTGTGTTGATCCTTGCTGGTCATGTTGACACTCAAAGAGCTTCACACTACAGTCAAATTCACACACACATGTGTGTGTGAAAGTTGTGCCCCCCACAACTTGTCCCCCAAGTTGTGGGGGGCAACTTGCTGGGGGGCAACTTGCCGCTAAGTGCCCCGCCCTGGCTGAGGAAGCTGGAATCGAACTTGCAACCTTCTGGTCACAAGACGACCACTCTACCCGCTGAGCCACAGTCGCCCTAAAACAGCCACTGCATGATCCTTTTTATAATCTTTTTTAAGATACAGGTTTAAACAGTTTAATGGGCTACAATTCAGTGCAATTTAATATGAAAAGTGTGTAGAAAAGGTCAACTAAAGGTCAAACTATTAAAAGCACAAAGTACAGTGAAAATAAACGGAAATCATTACAATTAAAAGAAGAAATTTTAACTCTTAAATCAATACGTTGCGATAAAAATTGAGCCCAGTGTTGTTGCGGCTCTAAACCAGTGAAGGGAAAAGGGCTAACGTAACATTCGGCTAATTCAGTTAATTTGACCAGTTTAACAATAAAACTGGACTTTATGGTTTGGAGTTTCTTAAATTCTTTTGGGGCGATTTACAGCGACCAACTGACCTGACCGACATGTTGTAGGAGATGTGGGGGGAAACCGGAGCACCCGGAGAAAACCCACGCAAACACGGGGAGAACATGCAAACTCCACACAGATGGTCTCTGTGAAGGCGCAGCGCTAACCGCTGCACCACCGTGCTGCCCACCTTTTTTCCAATTGGTTGGGAAGGGATCTATTTTCTAGTTTGTCAACGGGGAAAAACTTTTTAAATTTGGTCTTGACGGAGCGTGGCATGGCGCCCCGTTCACAGAGGCTACGACCTCCACACGTTCGATTCCAGTGTTCGGTTCGACTCCTGCACGTCTTTCTCCTCCTCTAAATATCACAATCCAGAACTTTAGCCATGTTCTTGATGTTCTTCACTGTTTTGTTTCTTTTTTGGCTTCTTCCATCGCAGAGTGCTTTGCACTTTTTTCCAGAATGAAATTTTGGATTTTTTCTTTTTTGTTGGCCCAAAGTCCTCCGGGATTTGGGCCAACAAATCCCAGAGGATTTGTTGGTCGAAATCCTCCTGGACGGTTTCTCTAGAGATCTTGGTTTCTTCTGAGGTTTCTGGATTGGTGGAACAACCAGATAAAGGTTCTCCTGAGAGTTCCTCCTCTGAAGAAACCTCTGGACTCGACACTTTGACAGGGTCCTCTTGGTTCTGAGGGTCTTTCTCCATCTCTTGGGAAACTGTGAGGTGTTTCAGGTGGAAATCTTCTTCCTCAGTTCTCAGAGTGTCGGCCAGCAGTAAATCATCTCTTGCTGTTTCCAGGTTATTTTGGACACATCTGATCTCCTCCTTGTATTGTTCTGCTTGTTCTTTTATTGCAGTTAACTCGTACCGACAGTTCAGCTCTTGGTACAAACCGTTTACCTCCTCCAGCTCAGCCTGCATGCTCCTTTCCTTGTCCTGCAGGAATTTGATCTCTGTTGTGCTTTCCTGGAGGATGGCATATTCAGCTCTCAGGTTATCCAGAAGCACCTTGTCCTCCTCTGTTTTATCCAGGTGAGCTTTTCTTTCCTCCTGCTGTAAATCCATAAGGTCACTTTTGTAACTGCATTTTAGCTCCTCGTACAAAATGTGTATCTGATGCAGTTCATGGACCATCTGCTTCTCCATCGTTTGAATCGTTGACCAAAATCCCGGACGATTTTGAAATTCCCCCCGGACATTTTTTTAGGTCTGAAAAGTAGGACATGTCCCGGAAAAAGAGGACGTCTTGTCACCCTACTGCAAGAGCACAACCACCTCTTCAACGCACATCATGTGAGCATCACACAAAACCAGCACAAACCTAAACCATTAAAGCAGCGCACACTTTTTTCTTTTTTGGTGACCCCTGCACTATTGACTACTATTTAGGAACGCTTAGGCAGTTCGCTAGCATTAGCCTGTTAGCTTAAATAAGCTATTAGCTATATTTCTGACTTACTATCCATGTTTAGTTTGCTGAAAGGAGAAAGTGAAGTACAGACAACACGCTAGTGATGCCCCACATGCTACTGACAGCATTCATGCTAACATTAGCATTTTGGCTATTTTTAGCTGATACACTTACTTTATCATACTGAATGGTGCAAATCCATGTTAGTGAAGATGCTTGTGACTTTCCACACACTATTGACTACTATTTAGCTAAGCTTAGGCAGTTCATTAGCATTAGCCTTTTAGCTTAAATAAGCTATTACCTGTTTTTCTGACTTATTAGCCATGTTTAGTATACTGAATGGAGTAAGCGATTTACAGACAACATGCTGGTGATGCCTCACAGGCTACTGACAGCATTCATGCTAACATTAGCATTTTGGCTAATTTTAGCACATACGCTCATTTTAACACGCTGAATGGCACAAGTCCGTGTCAGTCGACATTCTCGTGATTCTCCTCATGCCGTCGATCGCGCTGCAGCTTTCTGTGGCGTCGATGCTAACTTTCAGCGTCGGAACGCCGGGTCCAGACCAACAGGCGCGCTTTGGCAGGCCCCGTTTAAATTTCTTCAGAAATTTTCTAGTTAATGTACGTTCTTCTGCTGGAGCACTCATCTCAGCCTAATTTAACACCTAAAATTAATATGAAAATCATGCTGATAAGTCAAAGTAAACGTCTGACTGCACCGTATTGAAAAACTGAAGCACTGCAGTAACTATATGCATTTATATTACAGTACAATGCAGATTGTAGGTACTAAGTGTCCAGACATCCACACTTTCCTTTCTTAAAGTTTCTACTGTAAATCTGTTACAGAACACAACGAGTCAGACAGTACTCTTGGATGTAGAGGCAGAAAAATGCATGTGTTTTCCTTTTGCTCTGTGTGTAAGTGTTAAGAAGTCCCTGGACAACTCATTAACTTTGCAGTCTTCCAATAGGAGAACACAGAGAGCTGGGCAGTGCACTGCAGTCTGTACTCAGCATGCCAGTCACAGACACAGGGGTGTGTGTCTGAATGAGTAAGGAAAATGTGCTAAAACAAAATACTCTTACAAAAAAGAAAGGTTTTTTTTGTTTTGTTTTGATTTTTTTTTTGGTTTTGGCTTTTGTTGGTTTTCTTACACCCTCCAAACTCCACAGATGCACAGTTGTAGTGACCATCACAAAAGGACACACACACAACACCTACAATGAATGACATGGATTTATGTTCTCCACATTCAAAAGATGACAAGACTTGAGGAGAAAGAAAGGCGCAAATTCAGCCAAAGAAAACAAACAGGCACTGTTCAGAGAGAAACATGCACACACTCTCCTTCCTAACAGGAAACGGCTTATTGACTGCAGACCTGTATGCGTGAGGCTGCTGGTATAGGTTTTTTGCATGCTGCCGTGCATCGTCTGCTAAATAAAATAATTGAGTCCCGATCTCTACTGAAGCATATCAAGAACCCTCACTCACGATAACAGGTGCTGATGGGCAGACAAATCTGTGGAATAGATTTATTGTGATCACTCATAAGATTTGTGTTGTGTGAATGGAAATGAACCATAGGATTATGTTTGATTTCTGTCTTGGGGTGAAATGTGTTTCCGTGAAATGAATTTGTGGAAATGATTTGTGAAAAGACTGGGGAAGGTGAGGTTTTAATGAGTGCTTGTTTGATTTGGGAATAGGAAACTGCTGGATCGCTGCCGCACGCCGATTCGTTCTACATCAATAAAGTGCACACCTGCATATGTGTGTGTGTGTGTGTGTGTTTTTTTTTTTCCGTCTCTCCACTCTTCCTTAGTTATTTCATCTTTGTTCCTATCTCGTGTTGCCTTGTTTGCTCCAACCTTCTTTCATAATTAAGCCTGGCTAAACATGAGGGAGAAAATGAAATCTAAACAAACTAGTGACAGTGATAAAGGGCAAATGAAGGGGAGTCGGTGTGAAGCCTTTGTGTAGACTTCCTTCGCCAACCGTCTTCTTCCAGGTCGATGAGCCGGAGTGGGGGAGGAAAAAAAAAAGAAAAACACTAAAAAGGAAAATAGGTTTTGTTCCTCCATCTTTCCCAACTTCGCAATGATCGATAATCAATCCCTAATCTCTTTCATCTGTCTCACCTTTTCACTCTCCTCTTTGATTTTATCCTCTTTTCTTTCCAGCCCTTTGTGTCAGCAGCTAAGATACTGGATCTGCAGAAAGGCAACACACAAGACCGAGCATGGTTAAATGAAAATAGATTTTATGTAAACATAGCTTATGTCACTCAGGTTTAAAAACCACATAAACACAACTTATAAATATTATATATTTTTAAAAAATAAAATAAATAAATTTATGAGGCATCCTAGATCTCTCTCTAGCTGAAGCACGCATCTTTTCCCAAACATTTTACACGCCTGAGAGTGGGATGACTTCTTTGTGATAAGGTGTCTGGGAACTTGAAAAAAATATTTTGAATAAAATTAGTTTGAAGTCAAAACTGAAAATAAGCATCGAGAAACAACTTTATTCTGCAACAAGAGCTATGCAAAAACCAATTAGTTAATATATATATATATATATATATATATATATATATATATATATATATAAATATACATATATATGGAAGCATCTTTTATCTGCAACAAATCTCTACTCCACAGATTAGCTAATTCCCTTTCCCTCATGTTTCCAGACTTCTTGGATCAGAAAACCTAAAATAACAACATTTCTGGTATTTTCATGTGGACTGAACAGAAACCTTCCCATCACTCGCATGTCAAGTTTTTGGCTGTACAAAAATGCCTGTAAATATGCCCACATACTCCTCTTCTCCTTTATTTTGCAGTAGAAATGTCATACTTTATTCCCCAAATGTGCTCTAATCTCAGTTTGTGTTTCTTCATGAAAAACCACAGTAGTTAATAGCAGCTTTAGATTTAAGTAGGATAACACTGCCATCACTTAGCATCACCATGGAAATGCGTTCAGAAGAGAGCACCAGTTCTTTTCTTTTTTTTTTAACCTACCTAAATCTGCTGTCTTTAAAATAGATTTCAATATAGGAAAATGTGACATACACTGTCAAAATGTACTTTTCTTGTGGTCTGAAATGTCAGCGTAATGCTGGATCTTGTTCGTAAGTAAAGCAGAAAAACGCTTTCTTCAATGCCACCCTCTCTCCGTTGGAAACTGCAGCCACACATAAACCTTTTATGGGAGCTTCAAGGTCTGCCACTCAAATCTAGACGTAATAAATCTACTTTTCTTTTACCTTCATGTACCTTCACAAGTGGCTGCTTTAGGAAATGTTAATTTTTTCCCTTTCTGACATGATAAAAGACAGAAGAAAATGTTTGGGATCAGGGGTGTGAAAAAAAAAACAAACTGGTAAAAAATATAACAAGACGAGAGAAAAGAGAATTGAAAGTGAGGATAGCAGAGATCAAATGATGTTTATTCTGCCAGCTTTTGCAGTCATGAGGACCAGAGCTTGCCTGTGATCAGCTTACCTTTGTGTTAAGGGAGGTTTTATTGCCTCGTTTTAGCGTGAAGAAAGTGTTTACGCCATATGATGAAATTCTTACTTTTCATTCTCTGCATGGGATTAGAGGTGGAAAAAGAAACACATCAAAATTATAAAAGATATATGAATAATATTAAACTTCAGCAAATCTATGCACGCAGACTCACCAGATATTTTCGTTTCATTCAACCGCACAAAAACGGATGTCAGGTCCCTGCATTTATGAACACAGGGAAGAAGACTAATAAATTAGGGCATGATTTATTTTATTTCAGCTTTTATTATTTGTATTATTATTATTATTATTATTATTATTATCATCATCATTGGAAATTAACAACAGTCAGTGTGCTGATTAAATAAGGAGATACCACTGTGTGGGTGTACAGTAGTTTGATGAAGCGTGGTAACAGGTGATACCATCTTCCCTTTTAGCAAAATGATTAAACACATCTGTCTTAATGGGCCACCTGTGTTTCTCTCAGCTGGTTGGTTGGTTGTAAAGTGGGAGGGTGGGCTCAGCGGGTAAAAAAGTAATTATCTCCTTACAGATTTCTTTTGGTTTTGCATCTTTGGCTCACTTAAATGTTTCAGAATAAAATAAAACACAGAAAATTAATGAAAGGGGGGTACTTGTCTTACCCGACCTGGTGCAATTTGAAAATTAATCTATCTATCTATCTATCTATCTATCTATCTATCTATCTATCTATCTATCTATCTATCTATCTATCTATCTATCTATCTATCTATCTATCTATCTATCTATCTATCTATCTATCTATCTATCTATCTATCTATCTATCTATATATATATATATATATATATATATATATATATATATATATATATATATATATATATATGTACGTATACTACTGGAAGTGTGGTCAGTTGCCACGTTTTCAGTGGTAGCTGACCTAAAACAGGAAACATTAAAGGTCGATTTGTCATTCTGATGTTTTGAAAATGTTTCATGTTTTTCTAAAGAGCTAATTGTCTGGAATACCGTCTTGATTTTCTATTATCAGGCCTTTTAAATGTCAAACGTTGAGTTTTTCCAGATCAAATTTCAATGGGTGTTAATGATAAACAGAATAACATAAACTGATACCTAGCTATAGTTACATTTACAGAAGGTCTTTAAGTGTTTCTTTTTTTTTTTTTTTCTGGTTTAAAATGGATGGAGTAATAGTCTGGTCTGATCACAGTCTTCTTGGGATTAGGGCATGATGGATGGACGAAATGTTGATTTAGTCGAGGAAACCATTCCTCACACATCTCTGAGGAAGAAAGAGCACATTTTTATTCTTCTGAAGCAATGAATAAAACCTCAAAATGGAAAGTTGAGAGTGACAATATGTTTGCACCTGCTCCTCGGCCTCACTCCTGAAGATAGACACACATCAATAAACTGAGCAGGTTTTGGTTCCACCTCCATAAGTGATATAAAGTGAGATGAAAGGCAAAGAGACCCAGGATCCGCCCCCTCTCCCCCTCTTTTGGCTTTGTTCTGCAGTGTAACATCATTACTTAAAAAAAAAAAAAAAAAATTCCAAATCTATACACTTGAAATTCAAATCTTTTATTCATCGGCCTGATTGAGACGCGTAGGAGGTTTGAAGTGGCTGTGGTCACTTCTCCCCAAACAGAATTTGATTATTTCCAAGCTGCGAGGCTGCTTTGAGTCTAAAAGCATGGTTAATCAATATATTCTTCCTCTTAAGAAATACCCTAACAAGGATACATTTTCTGTTTATTCAGAGGGATGACTTTATTCACTCTCCTCTGAAATAATTCCCTGCCTTCCTCTGCTGTAAACAAATTCAGTAGATGCAGAGAGAAATATGCACTTCGTGGCGTGAAATTGCTTTGAAAGGATGCATTTGGTGCTTGAGAGAGGTTGTTACTACCATTACTTAATTCAAATAGCACACAGGCATTGATATTATGGAATCCATACTCTTTTTTTTTTTTTTGTGCCACACTTCAAGGCATAAACATGTGCAAAAATAGACAGGAACGACAGAGGGAAGTGTTGTCATGGTGATTATGTAAAGAAACCCTTCAGGTTTTCTCCATCCTTACATGTTACAGAGACATTTTAAAGGATCCTTAACAATCCTCCCCTGGATTCCTGAAAACCTGGAGTTTTGGAGTTTTCACTGAGTCACTCTTATGTTTTCTTGTTGTGCTTTAGCTACTGTTCATATTTAGACAACATCTTCAAAAGTCTTTCACCAAATTTCACTTCTTTTTTTCGTTAAAGTATTTTTATAGCTCTAGTGGCCTTTTTTTTCTTTTAGCAGTTGCCAGACAGGAGGGCAGGATATGAGAGAAGAGGGAAGACATGCGGCACGGACTTGAACCCATGACAGTCGAGTCAAGACTAAGTCCTCCGTAGATGGGTCGCCACTGCCTCCCCAGCCCCCAAATTCAATTTCTAACCCTTAACTCTACCCTTTGATTCCTGGGATTTATGGTAGGTGACAGTAGCATCCCAATGTTTCTTGTAAATCCTGAATATGGTAAGGAATTGGGTTTAGAGTGGCACAGATGGCAGCAAAGTGTGGGTGTTCAGTGTGGGTGAAAGTTTGGATTGGGAAAAATTAGCAGTAATTTAAATGGAATACTGAAAGTTTGTGTAAGCCTCAGTCAGCTGAAAGAACACAACAATGAATGATTAATGGATTTCATTAAAACGCCAGAGCACAATCATTTCCCCAGGAGTCAAAGATGTCTAGTACCCCAAAGCACATGCCATTAGTGAAACTTTGTGGTATCTTACATGGCTTCTTTCATCTGAAGTTGCCAGAAAAAAGAAAAAGAAAAAAAGTAAAAAGAAAAAAAAAAAAAAAGAGCTCAGAGTGTGCTGGAACTGATGCTGCTGGTATTGTTACGTCTTTAGATAGAAGTACAAGCAGTTATCCTCTACAATTATCCCAAAAATACAGCCCGATCTTATAGCTATCTAATAATAATAAGAGAACTGTTTTGCCCCCAGCACTGTGCGAGAGTCGGCCAGAAACAACTTAGGTCACAATATGATGGTCGGCTACTTTTTTTGTATCAGAAATAACAATTTTATTTAGGTCGCAACATTCGATCTGAGCTGAGACAAACTGAGAAAACCCCTTTATTGGCCTGATCCCATTACCGTCACTGCTACTTCAACGCAGCGAGCTCTTCTCATTGATAAAACATTTCCCATCATGCCCCTGGGCTTCTCCAATACATGGGGGCCCACTTCTGGGGTCAAACCCAGCCTGATAATCCAATGCCATTCAAACAGCGCATTAACACAGAACAATATCTGCTCAATCAAAATCAATATCAGCCCAGCGGCGAGGCCACGTTCAGGTAGAAACACAGCGACATCAGTATTAACAATGGCCATGGCGATGAGCTTCACGGAAAGGTCAAGGCTAAACTAAAGAATTCCTCCCAATAAATATTTAAGAGTGATTAACATTAGCAGCTCTAATGGAGCCATCAGTCTCTGTCTATGAAGGGGATTTGATTAGTCGACACTCAGGATGCATCACTTCAGTGAAGAGGAACCCAGATTGGAAAAGCGATGAGGAAATCGTACTGGGTGGCGGAAAATAAATAAAATAAATAAATAAATGCTTATTCTGAAGCTATGGAGCTTTTAATGGGACATGGGTAAAAAATAAAAACCGTGGTTTCTCATGCACAAGTGATACTTTCTTGTGTATCCCACATACTCCTGGTAGCCAACCAGCAAACGGCTGTAAACATGGGTTACTGTGAAGAAAGGCTGCAGAAGGACATATATCTAACACAATATATCTGATGTCATCCAAAAACTAAATAAAGAAAAAGTAAATTGCATCTTTTTTTAACTTCACATTATTTTCCCATGTGCATATGAAAGTATCTGAGAAAGAGAATTTTTTTTTCATCCATCTCACCTTGGGGCTTCGGAAGAAGCTAAAGAAAAGCAAATTGGAAATTATTTGACTTTAAATCATTAGCCTCTGTCCAACGTCCAAGCGTGTAAAACATGATCTGGCTTGAAAGCTAAAACAAATTTTTCTTTTCATTTTTATGCATTTATCAATTTTTTTAATAGATATTTCTAATTTCAGTAAGATTTTATGAGAAAAAAACATTTTTGTGTCAGTATTTCTAATTTTCTCTTTAAACCTATATAGTTGAAAAGGAATATCTTGTTTATTGATTCTTTTTACATTTTAGCAAAATTACAGTAAAACAAAGTTTTTAAACAACAGTTTCTCAATAATGTTTGTGGATTATGAGAGACAGAGCCCTAAGAAATAATTTCAAGACTTGAAAAAACCTGTCTGTCTTACATCAGGTTTTTTGTTTTTTTTGCAATGTTCATTCATCTTCCTCTTACATTTTACCGTCTCCTCTTCCTCCTTTCCAGACTAATCTTGCTTAAAATGTAGAAAAAGAATATTTTATTTCCAGCCTTTTGCCTTTTTGTGTCCCCTGGGTTGTACAGATGGGTGTGTTTGTTTGCGATGACGCCACCTTCCCAATATAACCCAGTCGCAGACACCAAATGGAGTTAATCATATCAGACTGTGTCTGTGTTTTCAGAGCCTCCAGCCATGTTACATAAATAGGACAATGAGGTGTAAAGCACAACGCTTGCTTTAGCTTGAGTCTCTGTGTTTTAATGTGGAGCATTCGCATTTGCCCTCTAGGCCATTGCTTACAACATGAGAGCTCACATTTTGCAGCGGCTCCAGCCACATTGTAAATGATAAATCATCTTGTGGGTCTCTATAGTGAGCTCGAATCGGCAGGTGTGCGCGTTTAACCTCCACTGAATGTATTTACGTACTGAAGAAGAGGACGGGTGGGTGTGGGGGGGCGGACTTGAGAGATTTCCATCTTTACTGGAGAAAAAAAGCAAGCACGTATAGTGAGCGTCAATGGACCTCAGTCACCCAAAGTGAACTGAGCTTGTGGACAAATTAAATGGTCCAGGCAGACGCTCCACACCACCTCACAGGCGAGTTGTAAGCATAAAGTAATTTAAATCCCCTTCAGAATGTTAAGAAAACAATTTTTATACAGTTGTGGGGATTAGTCTAAACTGGCTTCTCGCAGTTCACGGATGGATAGGCTTATGCAGGCCCATGTAACAGGTTTAGTAACCACTTGCTAATGTCACTCACTGACATGAAGGGAGTTTCTAAACCTTTACATACACATGTTGCCTTTGGAAGCCCCGGCTAAGCCTCTGCTAATGTACAGATTTAATTAATTTAAAGAGCTACTATGATAAATTGCAAATTTATAAAGAAATTACTTTAAAATATATACACATACTACAAATAAAAAATCTATCCAGTGCTTTATGCATTTTTTGGATTTGTAAGATCATGAATATCTGCATAAAAACAGACAATGCACAGTATTGCCTATTTAAGTATTTGCCTAAATAGGCAATAACACAGAAAAGTGAGGCAAGTTCACACAGGGTCACCAAAGTTAGAAAGAATATTTTCTTTGCACACTTTGGATTCTTTGCTCTGGTTTCTTTTGAATGCCACAGCTTCTGAGTATAGTTGCTGACCACGTCCACTCTCTATGACCACACTGTGCTCATGTTCTCCTCTCTACTTCCAGTGGGATAATGCTCCATGTTCCAAAGCTGAAATAATCTCAAAGTTTTTTTGTTTTGTTTTTGTTTTAAGATGACAATGGGTTTCCTGTACTCCAGTCGCCTTGACAGTCCCCAGATCTCAATAAAAAGCAGAACACTTTTGGGGCCACTTGGATCTTAGGTAAGCAGCAGAAAAACATGCAGCAAGTGTGTGATGTTGTCATCTCAGTACCGCTGAATGTTTTCAGAGGTAGACTTCCTTCACTTACTTGATTCTGTGCCTTGAATAATTAGAGAGAGCCAACATGATGCTATCAAAGTGATCTTAATAAGGTATCTAGTGACAACATAGTAACATTTTAATGTACTCTTGTGTCACATGAAGACTGAATTAAACAGTTTTAATGACAACACAGGTTAACCTTTCTCTGAATAACACATTAACCGTTAGGCATCATAACACAAGGTCAGGATTTCTGTTAAGTGTCAGACTGAAGCACATTAAAATATGAATCTCTTGTCAGAGTCTGGATTTTTCTGTCTCAGAACTAAACTATTTGAGCTGCTGCCTTTGCACCAGACCTTTTTTTTTTTTTTTTTTTTTTTTTATGTACAGCCTGGAAAAGAGCAAACAAAGAAAGCTGTTCCAATATGGTGAGCATTGTTACTTTGACACAATTTAAGCATTCAATCTGTCGCCTCTATCTCAGTACAAGTAGCACAGATCTTTATTGTTCACTTTTTTTTTTAATTCCTCCTCTAATCAGATCTTAAGGCAGAATAGAGCCTTTCCAAAGGAAACGGTACGAAACCTTAAGCTTTCCAATGTGAACATCCATAATACCAAGTTGCTTGATTGCTGCAAGTCTGAGAGTGTGTATGAGCAGCTGTTGAAACGGACGTCAAGGTCATCCCCATCCCCTGGCGGTGCCGCCGTCTCTTCAGCGCAGCAGCTCAGGGTCTCATTACCGTTTCCTTTATCTCTGGAGGGAAACCGAGAGTCAACGCTCTCATTCACTGCGGCTCTCCTCGCTTTCCTCTTTCCTCATAAACACAGCCAGAGCCGCACCACCACCATCACTTATTCAACAGATAGTTCTTTATCTTCTCCTCACCAGAACACCAAGCTTGTGATTTATGCCTGATTAAAGTTTCTTCTGTGAAGTTGTACTTTTTAAAAAAAATAAATAAATTCAGTGTCACCAGAGTCAAACTAAACTCAGTCCTCAAAGAGGGAGCATTAGATCCTGTATTAATATTTTTCTTTAAATAATGCATAATTTATAGGTCAGAGCAATCTCAATCCATTTCAACCGATCTTCATCTCATATTAGGTCCCCTGCAGTCATTACTTGTATTCTTGGCTTTCATTAAATCTGTGAGTTTTTCCGTTTAATCTGTGCACTTTAAAGAAACGGGACAGGAAATACATTTTCATATCAGACATGAGCTTTTGTAAACATGCAAAATAAACTATTTAAATGAGGTGCCAAAACTATGTCCACTGCTACTTTAAGCATCCTGTGACAGAGTACATCTTTATTGCATAATTTCTAGAGAAAAAATGCTTCATAACAGTAATTTCCAGGCTATTTTCTCCCCAAAACTAAACAAAAGTTTTAAAACATTTAAAATCTAAATGAGTTTAAAAGAAGTTAATTTTTTTTTCAAAGTTATTTTCTTGTGAGTTATTTAGATCAAAGCATAAAAACAGGATTGATTAAACAGACATGCTTAAATTTGTAGTCTCAAAATAAAACTAACATGTTAAAACAACCCAGTTCACTCCTTTGAAATATGAGCAAATACAAAATCTGCTTTTCTGTGTGCAGTTTTCTAATTATAAAACTCTCTGCTTGCCTTAAAATGTCCAACTAGATCATAGGTTTCCAGTAAACGTTTCACATCCAGATAGATGTTTTCAATGTAATAAGTAGCGGGTTTAAAGCATTTAAAGTAATCTAAAGATCTTTGTTTGCTTCCAAGTAGCATGTGCATGACCAGAACCTTAATCAATGCAAGAATCAAGCGGCACTTTCACTAATCAGTGCCCAACAGTTCACTCCCGACCCCCTGGTCCCCAAGCAGCAACAGTTCTGGCTGCAGCCAAACAACCTCTTCTGGTGTCGGCCCCACAAACACCGGGGCACACCCGGGGAAAACAGAGGAGGTGCAGGCTGAAACAAAAGGAAGAAATAAATAAGAAATGGGGGTAGTGGGGAAGCAGAAGGAAGTGCGAGAGAAAAGGAGCCCATAAATTGTGAGCCCAGTGCAGGGCTGCAGGGAGGACGCAGCAGCCTGATGAATAGAGCCATCAGCTTAAGCAGAGGCTACAGAGCAGCCTGCCATCTGCCTGCCCATTACAAAAATGAAGTGTATGACAATCTGCTCTCATCTTTAGGGCCCACTGGCATCTCCGACAACCGGGAACTTTTCTGTTTGTGTGCATCTGTGCATCGGCTCCAGCTCCTCCACGCCTAAACTTAAACCATCGCCGATTTGAGTTTCTCCCCGATGGGTTTTTAATTGGTGTATATAAAAGTTCTGTCACATTTAAAGCGCATTGTGTGAAAGCTAAGTGCGCGGATGAAAAGCAAGGCAAGGGGCTGCCCTCGGAGAAGAGCTAAAGCGGCGTGACAGACGTTTCACACCTCATTGGCAAGCGAGGAGAGCCAATCAGCTCCAACAGATCCGCCCCTCAGGCTGCCGTTTTATTCGTCGGTATCGGCGGCAAGTGGAAAGATGGAAAGACTTGGAAAAAGTTTGAGAACAAAGAAAGGGATGCAATAGAAGAATTGAAATAAGGGGAGCGAATGCAAAAAAAAGGAAAAAAAAAAGTAGCAGAGGACCGTGAGGGGAGACAAGAGCAGAGCAGCGAGAGTTGAGGAGACTTTAAAGCAAAAAGCAATTCCTTCCTCGGAGAAGGTCATTACATTGAATGTGGTTAGTCATCATGGTGGAGGATGTTGTCTTTTGTGCTGCAGAGTTAAGTGCTTTGTGATGTATATTTTTTTTCCATTTCAGCTTCTTTAAAGAGTCGACGCGGTATGGGACGGAAATATCATAAAAGCACCAAAATGAAATTCTAGCTTTATCTTTATGACGAGAGCAGCCCAGTACGGGAACTGGTGTTAGTGGGAGTTACAAAGGAACGCATTTCACACAGAGAGCAGGAAACAGTGAAGGCTGTGGGGATATATAAACTCGTGAAAGTAGAAGATAAAATGATCAGGGTGATGCCAGGAGAAATGAAAAATAAATATTCCACAGATTATAAAAAAAAGCAGAATGATGGAGAGGGTCCGAAAGAAAAGATTCTCATAAAACCTTTTATATATATATAATGGAACCTGAATAAACAGGGCCTTGGAGAGGTCTTCACACCCCTTACGCTTGTTTCCCATGCAGTACCACATATTGCAATGTATAATATAAGGATTTTATCTGATAGACCAATGGGTTATTGTTCCATTGCAGCTGTGAGTGTATGTTAGGAGTCACAAATGTTTTCTTTACAGATTAACCCCAGAGCATGTTGCTGCCATCATCGAGTGACACGAGGTCATGAAATGTTTGGTTTCTGTCGCTCAAAGCGGCTTTTTCTCTGAAGGACAAAAAGTTTGATTTTACACTCATGGGATCTTCCTGCTGAAGAAAGATGTTGCAACCACCATATTTCACTGGGATGGGCAATGTCCAGTGTCAAGTTTTTGCACGTAGGTCAAAATACTCTAGTGTTGGTTCTTCTATATGTCTACTATGTTCTTGCTCATCTGAAATGGAACATGGCTTTTGTAAAAATAAAGCTCTCCTTGCCTGGTGCGGCAAGGTCAGAGGGTAAAGATATGTTTTTAAGGTACTGTTTGACTGAAAGACTGCATTTTTTCTCTAAGTATGTGTGAGAAATTGTTTGTTTTTACTCCGAAAATACTGTGCCATCGCCATCTGTTCAGAAGTGACAGTGTGGTTGACCTCTGCAGGTCTTTTTGTCTCTTCAAAATTCAAGTTATCTGAAGCACAATAGTCATGACTCAGACTGGTAGAAAAACATGAAGCTTTTTTGGGGAGAATCCATGCGTCACACAAGTGAAGAAGAAAAAAATAGTAAAATCTGGAAGTAATTGAGGTCATTCAAATCACTTCAACCTTCACTGACAACAGGATGTAGGCTAAGAGATCTCAGAAGGTAGACCCGGACTCTGATCTAAAGAAATTCAAGAACAGACGAGAAACAAAAGGCACCTCTAAAGCTTTAGGAGTCATCAAACAACAGAGAGAGCCGTCAAGCACACGTGGAGGAAACATGAACAGCTGTGAACCTTCACAGAAGTTGTCGCTCTATGTACATGTCTTTCCTAAGCACTCAGAGAAAAAATGCAATCACTACGTCCTTTTGGATCAAATAGCTCAGCATTTAACACACTGGCACTACAGATCATACGTCAACAAAAAAAAACTAAAGGAATATGATTTCCTAGGGGAACAAAACTTAACAATTGTGTTATATTTTATATATATAGACAGTTAATGGCATTAGAGATCCTGGTGAAGGTATTTATTCTGGAAAATAATTTTGTCTCTTTAACATCATTATGTTCATATTTTAACATATCTGACACGTAATCCAATTACAATCTGAATGAAGTCTTAAACGGATTATTTTTGGTGCAGTTAGATAGTAAAGAAATGCATTGGGTAAAAAACACGACAAAAGATGACAAAAAAAAACAAAACAGTTTGTTCCTCGGAGAAGCACCTGCCATGAACCTCAAAATCTATAATCCCGAACCTTTAGAAAACTCCTCATACACACACACACACACGCACGCACACACACACTCGCAGCAAAAGAAGCAAAGCCGTAACCCCTCTGAGACTCCAAAAGTCAAAAAGCAGAAGGACAGCTGACTGACATTCAGAGGCGGATTAGTCACAACAAATCACACGCTTGCGTGGATGAACACACACACACACACACGCCAACACACTCCCGGTTCCGCTCTCCCTGTCCATCACAGAGCTGCTCCTGATGCCGAATTAAGATAAGCTCTCCTCTGTGTTGACCTGCGATCACATCGGACTCAGGCCGCTTTCCTTTTAACAACGCGTCCACACCGTTAGCGCAGCTTTAAAAGCGTCAATTAATTACTGCTGCTTAAACCCACACTGGTAAAAACTCAGCGACATGCAGTTTGTTGGTTTAGTTCAATCCAAGCGGGAGTTTGGCAGAATACAAAACGAATAGAAAGAAAACACGCTGACAGATGAGAATAGAGTTGTAGTGATGGTAGTAGGAGAGCAGGAATAGAGAGAGGGAACAAATCTAAGAAAATGGAGAAAAAAAAATTCAAACACTATTTTTTTCTAGGAATATGATAAAAAGGGTTCCAATCAGAACTATACTTGAAAACTTTAGTCTCTGATATCTGAAGTCACACCCACAGTTTAATGAAAACGAATAAAGTTTTGATTTTAATACATTTACAACTATTAATCTATTCATAAAACTTTACATTTCTGTTGTTACCAGTTTGATGTTGGGCCACAGGGCATGTCCACATCAGCAGACTAAACACATCACTCTGCAAGTAGCAAAGGTTACAATAAAATTTGCTTTTGTTCCAGTTGGTAATTCTTCAGTGAGAAAGAGAAAACAACCAAGTACAAAACACCTTTTGAAGCTGATGTTTGTCCTACAATACAAGAGTTGAAGAAGGGCTATAAGACTAAGCTGGCCATTTATTTTAAACTGTGTCCAAATTTAGTGCAATTGCTGATCTTATTGCATAATTCGGCATTCGTTAACTAAATTGAGGAATATCAGATAAACTATGCCCAGCTTTTCCATTTCTGTTTTTTTTTTTTGTTTTTTTAAAAGATTTTATAAACAAAAAAGGAAAAATACTTTATTTGATACCAGCTGTAATTAAGTCCAGGTCTGCTTAATTTTTAATTCAACAAGTAAAACGTGTTGGTGGTTTCTTTACATTCATCCAATGTCTCCTCAAAGTCCACAATCGTCTTCTAGATATCTTGGGCGATTTATTCCAACTGTTTTTCATGATGTCAAAAAAAATTAACATACATCCACAGGTATTCTACAATATAACTAATATACAAATAATCAATTTGTCATCTATACCCACCTATCCTTGCAGGGTCGCTCGGAGGGTCTATGCTCATCTTCTGCAGGAATTGGATGAGAGGCGGGGTGCAGCCTGGACGGGTCGGCATTGGGAAATATTCAGTCTAAATTAATATCAGAAAGTGAGGAGGAGGGGGGTCAGAAAAAAACCAGAGACTGTAGAGGTTTGCTTTTATTTCCTCCAAACAAACAAGTGCTGTTTGTGAAAGCTCAACACGGATGCTAACATGAAAATCACCACAAAGGTCAAACAAACAAATGCAGAGCAGCAACGGATGCTTAGATGTTTATTTGTGTACATTATAGTGCATGAGGAGCAGGGAAACAATAAGTTATGGAGAGCAAAGTAGGACTGACGTTTACTATCATGATTACTTGTTTTTCTAACTGTCCAGATGAGAAGAGGTGGGTTGTGATCATGATGGATGGCTTTCTGGAGGTGTTGAACAGTTTACGGTGAAACAGACGGCCCGGCTCGGTCGCGTTGTGTCGTGTTTTTCTCCCGCCCACATTGGATTTCCAAAACAGCCACACAGCATCACTGCCTCTCTGCCGTACTCACGGGAGAGATCGACAAAGGGAAAAAGAGGAAAGGGAAGGAGGTAGAAACTATTGTAGGTATTTCTCTTTGTCTCTCGGGATGTTGTGTTCGGTGACTCTAGTTTGGTTCGGTGCTCCACTGGGTACTAAAGGTGCGTGTCTTGGTGCGGACTCATACCTCTTCTTCTCCACTCTGGTTTATAATCCCCCAATATACTCAGAATTGCTCCTCCTTCTTCCTCCTTTATCCTTATCCTCCAGTCCTCAACTTCTTCTGTAGACAAATCGGAGAGGAGAGAGCGCATCAGAGAAAGAGCGGCAAACACACACACACACACAAAAAGAGAGACGTAAATCATAACAGACAAACAGAAGATATTATTTCACACACGAAAGAAGACACAAAGAGAGGGAAAGCCTGAGAGTACAATAAAAGAGAAGAGGATGAAGTGAGTTCTGGAAGCAGAGAGGGAACCCAAGGGCACTGGATTCCATATTAGTGATAAGTGCGAGCACAAATCCCCAGCTCTCCCTGTCAATAACCATTTGAACCAGCCTTCTGCAGCAGATGTGACAAGAAAACACACCTAAGAGAAGATCAGGGAGAAGGAAGAAAAAGGAAACAGGAGATATAAACAATAGGTGTAACGTAGATAAAAAGGAAGAAGCAAAACTACTCTGTTCCTCAGTGACCGCCTTAATAACGGCCCTGTAAGATCTCTCTGAAGGAATCTGAGTTTATTTCCCACACTATTGAACCAGCCATAAAATAAATATTGGATAAAAACAGTTGCTGCTGGAATACCAACTAGAGAGAAACTGCTGCAGGACAGTTCCAGGTACAATTTAAAGAAAAGATCTTGAAAATAAGCCGATCCAAAGATACTTTCAGTAAAAAAATAAAAAAAAAATGCATTACAACTCTAAATCCACTTGCAAAACTTCCTGGAAATATGTTTATTTTCAAATGCAGGGACCTAAACTCACAGAGAAAACTGTTGAAAATTAAAAATTTACTTTACATGCATTTATTTAATTATTTTTTTTCCCCTCAGTATTGCAGTCCAGCTTGTGCGCTGCTGTAACTCTTACTCAGTTGCAACTGAGCTTTTCAGTCAAGGATGGAATCATAATCATTTCCAAATATCAGTCAGACCCAAACCCTTAAGGTGTCAGCGGGAAAGCTGAAAATAAAGGCTGGTTTCATTTTAAAACATCAGATTGCAACAAAAGCATGACTTTTAATGGGGACAGGATTAAAGATTTGCAATGACCAAGCAAGAGCCTAGAGCTAGAACGGAAAGAAGAGAGCCGTGGACAAGAAACGTCCTTACAATCCCACCTTGTTTAAGACAGAGAAAGTAAACATTGCCAAATCAAGATGTGGGAGGCAACTAGACCCCTAACAAAGAACACTGATTGGTGAAAATGTATCAAAAGAATATTTTTTTAAGTCACAAAAAGCACTTAAACTTGCAGAGTCACTGCAAGTAGCCAGCTCAAAAACAGTGGGCTTTAGCATAGGGAATTACATAAATGCTCTCATATTAAAATATGTACTTTTCTTCATGTTTCAATTGAAGAAATGGTGCTACTGTAACAAAAGATTACTTCATTTTCAAGTTTTGAACATTTTTGACAGAGATTCCAATAAGTGGAAAAAGTAAAGTTTATCAAACTGACTCAGGGAATGCAAAAAAAAAAAAAAAATCTCCAACATCGGTTTAAAAAGCTAAGATAAAAAACCATAAAGTAGGAGAAGTTGTAAGGGTTGAAATTCTGTCTGGTGAGACATAAACCAGAAGCTACAATAAATTAAAAACACAGACTCTCTTGAGATTTAATAAACTGTGAAATGCAACAATGTAATAGTTAAAGACAAGATATGGATTTTAATGAGGATGCTGGGCCAGTTTCTCATTCCAGAGCCTGCAAACACAACACGGCCTGACAACACAGACGGGCATCTTGCTCAGGCTTTTGAGACTGACAGGGGAGACAGACGGGTCAGCCTAAAAAATAAAGTGGCGAAGGAAGAGATAGGGTGCAAAAAGGCAGTCATGCAGCAAGAATATGGAATGAGGCGGCAAGCAGTGGATGGAGAGATCAGCCTCTGCGATAAACTCCTATTCATGGAAAGAGAGAGAGAGACGGAGAGGAAGAAGAGACTTTATCTGTACCTCCACCGCCTCTTTCTCACTGTTTGCTATCAAGCCTGCTAAGAGCTGAATGCATTAGAAATGTGACTTGGGATGAAGGGAGGAAAAGGATGAAGAGGTGGCGAGGGGTGAAGGGCACAAACGGGAGCAAAAGTGGGTCTAAATGTTATCACTGTCTGCTGCCATAAAAAGGCTAATTATCAGTAACAAAGGCCAAGCAGCTGACGGCGCTACGGTCTCCAGTTGTTGGGTCAGCATTGTCGAAGTCGGATTTTAGGGTATTGGGCTGCTATCCGTGGCGATACGGCAGCTTAGACATCGCTATCAGTGCCTGTGGCGCCGCGTGTTCTGGTCAACTTTTGAATTTGAAGGGGAAACCAATTTTGTCAGAAAAAAAAAATACTCTGGGCCGCGCTACCAAATGTCTCCGACTTATGAGAAGCAACTGTTTAGAGGTCACTTTTGGATCTTCTGACCTGCAGAGCTAAAAATAAAGAAAAAAAAAAAGGGGAACGTCCTTTGGCAGTTGTTCTTGCAGCCGGTTCCTGCCAGGCTCTGATAAAGCTGCATAAACATCCTAATCAGGAGGCTACATCAGCTCATATCAAACCCTACTTCATTCCTTCCCATTTTATTCCGTCGGCTGTGTAATTCTGCATATTATTCCTTTAAAGCCTTATCATGGAACCGTCTCTTTTACACCTAATGACTTTAAAAGCAAGTCTTAAGACAGATAAGCCCAGATGAACAGGAGTGCGCCGTGATTGCTGCCGGGTGATAAACACAAGCGGATTACCATGCCGTCTCCGGCTTGCTTCCAAACAATTTACAAGATTATAACACAGCAGCCAGAATGTGAGCGTACCCTCGCTGCATTCTGACGAGCGTACAGGTAGCGGCGTTGGGCGTGCGTGCAAACACACACGGACGGCACGAGATGAATAAAACATCGGGGCAATTTACATGATGTATAGCTTAAAAATGTGCCTGGATCTGACTTTTAGATCTAATACTAATACCCACGACTGACCGAGAGAGGCAAAACTCAGTTTTCCTCATTTCCGGGAAAACAATGCAATTGCAGAAAAAAAAAATTTAATAGAAAAGCTCTATGAATGCAAATTGAGTCTTTTTGGGGCCAACGCGAGACAGAAGGGGAATCAGGTTAATATAAGCCTGAGTGACATCACTAGATCCATCCTGTTTTGACAGTGGGAGATAGAGGATGGAAAAAAAACAAAAAACATTTGCACTTGTACTGAGCAGAGAACGGTGGTGTCCGAGTGGCGTCTGCTGCTCACTTGGACTTATCACATTAAATGTAAACATAGACGGCGAAGGGAACGCTTGTGTCAGCAGGTATTACAGAAACAGACCGCAAGGTTCAAACAGGTTATTTAGTGATATCTGTTCAGGTGCCAGTGACCTCATAGAAGCTGTGCTCTCCTATTTAAAAGCATACAGTCAGCTTGTGTTCTGCCACAAGTTTATTCTTTGATAGAGGGTGAAAATTATAGTGCCTCGCAAAAGTATTGGAATTGAGTACCGTTTCTTAAATGTCTCTGCATTTTTGTCCCGATACATCCACAAAGTTCAATGCTTTTTTCTGGGAGTTACTGTGAAAGACCAACACTAAGCGGCTCATGGCGTTGAAGTGGAACGAGAATTTTTTTCTCAACATATAAACATCTGAAACCTTGGAATTGTTTTCATCGGCTTTACTCTTACAGCCACTTTGGTAGTCTGACCTTTACAGAACGGTGGCAACCTGAAAGTTTTCGGTGAAAGAAAGTCAGAAGAAATCCCATTTGCAATTTGCTACCAGTAATAGAGGGGTACACCGCAGAACTGTGAAAGAAGACACTCTGGTCAGAGGAAACCAAAATTTTAAAATTCACCTAAATGCTAAATGCAAAACTCTATGTACTTTGTATAACCATGCAAATAACATATCCAAATTGTAAAACATGTCAGTGGCAGCATTATGGTGTGGTGACAATTTTATTCAGCAGGGACAAAAATGTTGACTTAATTCATGGAAAATTGAATTATATATAGTGGAGGTTCAACCTAAACATACAGCCAGAAATACAATGAAATAATATCAGTGCATTAGAATGATACTTCTACAAAGTATTGACTCAGGGAGGCTGGAAACTATTTAAAATCTACAAAATATTTCACTTCTAAATTATTCATTACTTTTTGTTTGTCTATCACATAAAATCCCAATGAAATACATTGGAATATGTGGTGGCAATGTGAAAAAAATGCAACATTTTAGAGATGTGAATGTTTATAAGCACCGCATGCAAATTAATTTAGATTTTTAGAGAAGGAATACTGTGCTGTACCAAAGGAGGCCTAACATACGATGCAGCTAACAGACATTTGGCACTACTTTGTAATTCACACAGACTCCACCAAACAGAAATCTGCTCTATGGGAATGAAAAATGCCAAAACTTACACGTTGCTGTTCCATGAAGATGCATGCACACGTTTGTCACTCTTTTGAAAGGGGAAAGCTGGTTATTATAAAAAGTTAAATTACATGGATTTTCAAACAGTTAAGAAATAAGCTAGTTTATGGTGCCCTACATATTTATTGACAACATTAACACACCCAAACAACTAGATGTATATCAACTGTCATGTAGTAATGCAGGATTACTCAATAAGAGGAAATAAGACAGATAGAGCAGCAGAAAAGAGACAGTATATTTATAAAAATATACTTTTTGCTCAATGTTTTTGTGATGCATAAAGGCATTCTAAACAATATTAAGTGTGTAAAACACAGTTGCATGCCCAAAGTGACAAAAATATTTTAGGTATAACTAGTGTTATGAAACAAGAAGAAACTGAATAAATGAAGTTCAGATGAGGCAAAAGAAATGTTCTAAAAGAAACAGCTTACTTTAGGATATACACACCTGTTTGGCATTGTTAACACACTGCAGGTAAAGAGCTGCTATGTTGGAGCAATTCAGAGTTTTTCCTGCGTTGTCTTTGTAGCAGCTCAGAATCTGGCCCTGAAGGTCTCCACACACTGGATG
Organism: Gambusia affinis; assembly: GCF_019740435.1. Lineage (NCBI taxonomy): Eukaryota > Metazoa > Chordata > Actinopteri > Cyprinodontiformes > Poeciliidae > Gambusia > Gambusia affinis. The sequence continues at coordinate 11,300,877 of NC_057890.1, forward strand.
CACTTCGTACCTCCTGCAGGGATGAAAAGAGGAAACAAAGAAAGCGAGAGAGGAAAAGCATTTTAACAGGTTGGTTATATGAGAATAAAGGGGAGGGGGGGGGATCTGATGAATGAATCCAAGAACGGGCTAAATAATATAAAATGCAAATGGACTTTAAAGAGAAAAAAAAGGAAAACAAACGGTATGCAAAAGAGGGCCAGTTAAAGATGGGTCGTAAATACGGAAGATGTGGTAAATCTTCAATTTTACCACAAGAGAGATTGGGTACTTAGAGCTCCCTGAGCTACATTGCAGATTACAGAATGTGCGTGCGCACGCACCCTCCCCTGCCTTTTTTATTATTACTATCATTCCAGCTTGACAGACCTGAGGCAAGAACTTGCAACACTATTTCCAGCAAGTAAGGTCAAAGGTCCACAGACTGCTGTTTGCACCACTACATATTGCCAGAGAGACCAAGGGGGTTCTAAAAAAACCCAGCTTCATCCCACAAAAATTGAAATACGCCAGAGAACAGAGTAGGGGGTCTGATATTAAATATGTAATTCAGAGCAGATATTTTGAATATCTGGGAAAGTAATGATGGTAATAATGAGGCTAATTATTACCCAAAAAGTATACCCTTCTGGTAAACTAGTCTCTCCTTGTACCCATAATATGCTTTAAGGTTCTCATGACAAATATGCTCGTTTGGACAAATCCAACGATTCTGAACATCTATCTGAAACCATGCAGCTTGACTGTTTTACATACAAATCGCCCATCTCTTGATATTCATATAAAAGCTGTTTTATGGTAATATGTCTGTTGATACTGCAGGCAACACATCACTTCATGTTAGCATGTGTGAGTCTTTCCTCAAGGTATCATCTGCTGCTAATTAAGATGATGGAATATAATGAATGGCATTATTATTGATACGGTGCCTTGCAAAATTATTCATATCTCCACGTTTCGTCAAGTTGCAAAACACAAACTTCAATGAATTTTGTTTTGTCTTCGTGTGAAGAAGTGCATAGCTTTTAAAAGATCTTGGAAGAGAGAGGTGTGCAATTATTTACAGCTGATTTAATCAACACTTAAGAAAGACGACCTTCTGTTGCTATTGAAGTTTCAAATTTTGCGGGTATGTTTCTACTAGGTCTGCAACTTTAGCAGAATTAATCAACTTGTCACAAACTCTCAGATAGATTTTGGTCTGCATTTTTACTACCTCATATTCAGATGACGACGTAAACCTCTCTCTTACGTCATCACTGATATGTCTGCTGTGCTCCATCGTCTTTAATGCCATTTGTTAACTAACGTTCCCTAACAAACCTCTGAGGCCTTCTCAGCTGGATTTACTAGTTAAATGATCTCTGAATGCTGTTGCTTGTGCTTAATCTTGTTTTAGCTTTCAGACCAAAGAGGATGAAACAGGAATGAAGAATATTCTTTTGCAGAATATACTGCATGATTTATTTTGTTGTAAATCATGCAATATTTTTTTCTTACTTTGATAGCATAAACTACACATAAAATATATAGGAGCTTTTATTGGAACGTAAAACTTCAAGGGGTGCAAATACCTTACAATAAGTCATATTTGTCGTAGTCGTAAATGCATTTAAATGTGACTTTTGGCTTAAATGTATCTAGGAGTGGGATGTTTTAACCAATCCCAGCAGCTGGATATTCCACTGACACTGGTGTCTTGTGCAGCGTAACAGCTTTTGTCTCTCTGTTCACACACCCCATAAAAATCCATAATGACTACGCATGCAGATGCCTCTTGGCCTATTATGCTAATAGCAGTGTCATCGTTTTGCTCACATGAATGCTCAGGACACAGCATCTGCCTCACTAGGCGCGCCTCGCATGGGTGTGAAAGGCAAAGAGATTTTGCCTGCCAGCAACTCCGGACATCTCAAAGGAATATTGGGCGATGAAGCCAAGCCCCCGTAGTCAGAATCAGATGTTTGATTTGCATCCTGGAGAGAGGAATTACCCCCCTAGTGGATACAAAGTGTGGGATTGGTTGCATGGGTCATTACCCAGGGTGCAATGCAGCAGGAAACTGTTGCAGTGAAGATGTGTACATATGCGCCATCGCCACATGGTCTTAATTGCTTGGAGTGTTCAAAAAAGGAAAAAAAAAATAATAATCTATTTCAATTTTACCACAAGAGAGTCTTGTATTTTTTTTCATGGAGTCTTGTATGAGGGCACGTCTCCAAATCTTCCACAATTAGATGCATCAGCAATTTGCTATTTTTAGTTGTTGGGCTTTACATTCATTTTAAGATGGCTTTCTTGTTTCTTTCTTTGTAGAACAGCTTTAAACGCAGTCTGAGTGATTGTAGCCATTCAAATTTGAGCTTTTTCACTTTCCACTCTTAATGCTAAGGCAGACAAATGTGCTCCTAGCTACTCTCCTTTACTGTTAGCTTATGGATGTAAGCATGGTCTCTACTTTCTCAACTACCTTTCTGCAAAAAGAAAAAGGGATTAAGTATTCACTCCAAAGCATTGGACTCTTTCTTTGAGTTCAGTCCCGGAGTCCTTCTAGAACTTAAATAACACCCAACATTTGCCTCTCGCGGTGCAGCCTGCAACATTACGCTGCTGGGAGTGGAAAAGATTTTTGCATTTGCGGATCTATCAAAGCGAGATTCAGTCGTTTGCCAGAACGCATGACAAGACCATCGCTCTGCGTCAGTGGGGCTGAACGATGACAACGGCGCTGGCAGAAATCGCTGCCATCCTATTCCTATGGATCCTGGCGTTCATTTATTACACCGCCTATGGGCATCTACAGGGAGGAGAGGAGCCACATAAGCACACTAATTACTTTCTTAAGCATTCCCGTTAATGCCAGGTGCATCCTGCTGATACAAACCGCCGTGTTTATCACCAGTAATGGCCCCAGAGAGAGAGAGAGAGAGAAATGGAGAGAGGGGTAGGCAGCGAGAGGAAAGGAGGGTGGACTGAAATGAAGAGCATTTCTTGATGAAAAACTAAACAGAGGTACTTCTATTTATGCTTAATCTCTGGTTCTTTCTCAGGGGAAAGGGCCGCGAACGTGGCTGAGTTAATCACAGAGACAATAACACTGTCACACACACTGCAGTGCGATGTTCCATCCTCCATCATCTGTCATTAAGATTAACATTAAGTTCCTGCCGCCAACCACACACAGCCGGTTCAAAGTGACTACAACCTTCCCTCCCTCCCTCGTTTTTACATTAAATGCTCTCGTGTCATTTTCTATGTGACTGCCGTGGAGCAGAAGGAGCCAAGCACAAAAACAGACATGCTAAATTATGATGAAACATGCTCCTTACTTTTGAACATTTCTCGAAATACTCCAAATATTACAAAAGCTACTTTTAATTATTTCTATTTAAAAATATATGATAAAAATAATAACTACCTTTGAATGTTGCTTTAATTTTTAAGGTTGTTGTATACTTAAACTCGAGGTTTTTGTGGCAACAGTAGCACATTTGAATGCTGATGCATGGCAGTTTCTGCCACTGTGGGAATTTTAAAGTTTCCTTACAAATATTATAACAAAACAATTATGAATCATCCAGTTCCCATGCAGCCTAAGCTGCCTGGCATTGTTCCTAAAACAAAAGTCTTGATGTAGTTATGTTTACAGAGTTTAACAGAAATAAAAGGAAGAGTGAGGGCCAGAGACCTGACCAGCATTTTTCTCCTCTGCTTTGTCCTCGCTCTATAATTTTTTATTTTGTTGGGTTTAATTATTGTTCATCTGGTAAATGGGCAAATATATTTAAGACCACTGAGCTTGAGTATCTCCTGAATTTTAAAAGCACTAATCTAGACTTCAACAAGTTGTAATGGTCACATAAAATCCAGGTTTTCTGCCAAAATTAGACTTAAAAAAACTATTTTAGGGCAGATGTGGGAGTTCTGCTATGATCCTTTGTGTAGTTTCTGCCAGATTCTTTTGAAGCTGGAGGAATATACCTTTACAACATCTGAAAAGGCATTCTGCTTGCTGTATTGGCCAATCACCTTTTGTATTTATCACCTGCTTCCGAGTTTCTGCTTTATGCTTATTCAAATGGGACTGTTGAGTCAAAGCCAAGTTCTCTACGGGTGAGCGAAAGACTACAGTCAGAACCTTGAAGCAGAAGCTGCAGACTGGTTCTGAGAATTTAGATTTTTATATTTAGGAAGTATACATGAATCATGTCTGTGTGAATATTAATGAAGAGGAGAGAAAAATTTGTCCTTCAGATGGATTTTTCATATATTCAGAGAGTGATTTATGGATCTACAGCGTTACGCTAATGTTTCTCAACAGTCCCAATGACTCGTTATAGCAGGCTGCGTGATTTTCGAATTTGGTTGAGATAACATTTATACGCAAAAAGAAAAAAGGAATGGAAAATTCACTAAAAACATTCACAAATGGATTTTAATGGCAAATCAATTAATTTGCTTGTAATTTATTCATGCATTATTTATGCTATCTCCTTTATTGTTTTACTTTCAAATTAATTAGCTGAATTTTTAATCTAACATCATGTTCTCAGTCATGGAAAGAAATTACCGGCACATCAATACTGCAACGTTAAGACCAATGTACAGTACCCAGTTTCAATCACCTGATCTAGTCTCATCATTATTTACAAGTTCTTTACACCTCGTCTCAAACCAAAAAGAGATTCATGGCTTGCTTAATAAAACTGCACGTGGCACTGAAATAAATATAGTCATCCTGTCATATACAGTGTACTATTTGCACTGTGCGAGTTTAAGAGTGTGCTCTTCCCCTTCTTCCCCTCCGAGATAGTAAATCTAAACAGTCATATAGGGGTTTCGACTTATTGCCATCAGTAGCAGTAAAGGTCTCCATAACAACTCCTCATACAACCCCAACCCCCAATACACACACGCACCCATGCAAAGGCACAAAATCCCCATATCCCTGATTTACTGACAGGACAAATAAAAGGGAGGCTGAGGTGTCTGTATTAGTGTGTTTATGCTGCACGTCAAAAAACCACGAAGAAAAGAGGACGAAAGAAGACTTAACCATGACAGTGGCTCGTGAAAAACTAAAACAGAAAATCTTGAAAAGAAAATGGACAACTACCCAATATGTTTGCTCATCTAGAAATAAGAATATTAATGAAATATAGGACATAAAATGTAATTTCTAGATCTAAGTGCTTTTTATAAGGTTTCTTGAGCAGAGAACAGAAAAATCAGGGTAGGAAACAGAAACCAAACAAAAACCTGAAGGGGTTTTTGTATGGTTTTATGCAATAAAGAATAATAGATCACCTGCTCATTCTTCCTTAACACATTCCTCTTTCCTAAAGGTGTCCCTGTATCACTTTTAGAGTGTACAAGTCAGCATATTTCCTCAGAGGAAACATATTCTAGTAGGATTTGTCTAAGTCTAGAGACTTAGTTCTATGTTTAGAGAACATATCAAGCACAAGCCATGGCACGCCCTAAGATTCATGTCTGGATTTCTTTTCGATCTGGACACCAACAGACGATACACGGAATATTGGGGTCCATTTTTCAAACCAACACATATATCGACCATGACTCCCATCTGGTCTGACATCGGATTCTAAAATGACATTCATAGATCTCTGTTAATGATATAGCAGGCTTCCATAGTGTGAGACAAGTGTGTGAACAGGAATGGCCATTTGTCATAATCTCAGGTGCATCACAGCTCTAAACATATAGTGAGCCAAAGGATTGCAACTCTTGAGACGGACAAAAAAGAAAGATGTCATCCACTCCAGCAGTGGACGGCATTAAAGGGTCTCCTGACAGAAAAGTAATAAGAAAGGTGAAATAATGAACGATTTTTGACAAAAGACCAGGCACCAAAGGAGAAGTCTGAATGGTGCATCTGTAGGTTATTTTGTCACTCTGATTGCTTGAGGTTTAAAGGGCAGACAAATAGAGGACATGTTTTTCTTGTCATTAAATGTTTCTGTTGTAAACAATAAATATCCATTTAACAACATAGTGGAGAAGACTTTTGACATTCTGACCTTCACTACATTTCTATCTAAGCTAAAAGAATATTTAAATCTTGATTGACATAAATAATCTTTTGTGATCAATATTAGGTTGAACCACACCGATATTGTCCTCTAGTGTGGACCATTGCGTCTATCTAAGGATAATTCTATGTAGACAATATCAAGAAAACTTTACAGCCAATGAAGTAACAGGTTGGTGTGAATCCACTTTTAGTCTAAGTTAGTACATAAAGTGGAGGATGGAGCCACATTCTTTTGAAACCTGGACTAAGCAATCTTTTTTTGAATCGAAAAGCAACAATTTTATCTCCAACAAAGGCTGGAGATAAAATGATTTATTCATCTGGGCCATAGTGGATGGCGTCTTGTCAAGCTGTCCTCCAGTGTCTGCCCAGAATTATTAAACTGAGAACAAATTAGACGAACACTGACAATTGTAAAATCTTGGTAAACTGTGCAGTCAACCTATTTTTATCCAGCTTGAGGGAGCTTTTGTTGATGATGGTCTGAGGTGACATGTTCCAAGAGAGCTTGTATCTCAATGAAAAAGGTTATGTGTAGAAAATATACAATGGCTGTGAAGATGAAACAGAAAAAAACTCGAGGCTTTTTTTTTTTTTTTTTAGGTTTTTCAACCTAATTTTCTTTAAAATATTACCTGCCATGTCTTTGACAAGAGCAAAAAAAAAAAAAAAAAAAACCTTAGCAAATGACATTTGGGCTGATTGCAATGATCTTAGAATAGTTTAGCAATAAAGTTCAAGAAACCTTTTGAAAGACTTATGGGATTTATGGGCTTTTCTATTGTATCAAAAGCTTATTGTTAAATATAACAAATACTGAAAAATAAGGGTATGAGAAAACAACGTTATGGTTCAATCTGATCGCATCTCACATAATAACTCATGTGTAACTCCTTCCATCACTCATACGCCAATCAGAGTCAGGAGCAACAAATGCCGCTCCATTGATAGTATGGATCATGCTCAGCCAGCACTGATTGCGTTGCCAGTCACCACATTGCCTATTTATCATCATTTAGGTCCTTTCTGAGGTTAACAGGGTTAACGGGAGGGTGCCGGTTTCCCCTTAAAAGGCATTTTTGTTCTCTCTAGTTAAGGCAGGCGTCAATAATAAGACAAGTAAATAAATACAAATGATCCAGTTAAGGAGAAAAATGAAGCACGTTTAATCCCTGCTGCTTTTAAAAAGCGGACCTAAGTGACCCCCTGCAGAGAAATACATCAGCATGGATAAGAGATTGAGGGGGGGAAAAAAAAAGGACATGAACAGAGAGAAGAAAAGAGAGAAAAAAGCATGAGGGATAAAAGACTGTCAAAGATTGAAGAGGGAGGGTGAGGATGGGAGGCAAGAGTGGAAAATAATGAAGAAGAAGAGAGTGAAAGAGACTTAAATTAAGACAGAAAACACTGTTCTATACTGAGTGAACTCTAAGGGAGACCAAGAAGGATGAGTGGGATAAACGAAGCAGTTTGGTGTGTTTTCTTTTACCTTCCTTATGCATACCCTGACAAGGACACTAGCCTCTCGCCTCAGGCAAAAAGATAGTTTGAGATTTGAACATAAAATAAAATTCAACTTATTAAAGCCTCCAAGGTAAAGGAAATGGAGATTGCTGAGGATGTTTATAATATATTTTGGGTTTGTTTGAAAAAAAAATCCAAACTTAAAAGTAGTTCACGCTTTTCTGTCAGCAGTGTAAGAACTCTGTTTACTATGCTGCCATCAAAATCTTCTTTTAATTAACTATATTGTGTAAGTGCTAGCTGTATGTTTCTATCTCAAGGTCCATCACTAAACAAGCCCATATCTGCCTCATTTTTGCACTGCTCTGGTTTCCAAGGACATTCTTTGCTGTGGTGACAGAGTGACTTTAAAACTGATCGTAGAATATGAATAATTTAGAAAAATCACATTTTTCACTAAACCTAGAAAAAAAAATTCCCCAGGCGCAGACTCACAATAAATCCATGGCCATTCTTCTCTTAACTTTAAACTATGTCTGTAAATTCAGTTAGTAAGGGGCGAAGACCAGTTGGGATATCAAGGTGTACTGGGTTTTCAAAAGTTATGGTTTCCAAAACACTAAATCTTGTGTATCATTTGCTACCTAAAAAAACGAGCTGGAGAGTTTTCTCTGGCTGTATGTAGCATACTTTAACATAGTGCTCCCCTTCCCCCAACTGTAGCTGGATGTAGCTTGAATTATGTGTGCCTTTCCCAGCCGGAAAGACGAAGCTCTTAAGACCAAAAGAGGAGCCTTTAAAGCAGTTATTGACTTCTGTCTCTTCAGCTGACCACCATCCTGTCCTTGTGACCAGGTTGCCTAGCTACAGAATTGTGCCTACTCTCAACTGACAGAAAGGTCAAAATGCTACTCTTTTCTGCCTTCCTACTGCTTACTAAACTAAAAAAAAAAAAAACACTCCTCTATTACTACAATAAGCATAGCATCTAAAATAACTGCATCTAATAAATCAATAAATGTTATTTCAGTTATGTCAACATGTTTATACCCTTAAATACTTATATTTAAGGGTATTTAGGTGTTACATTTTTATAGCTTACTTGTAAATGCTTAACTGCTACTGCAGACAAAAAAATTAGTGATGAATTTAAAAAGTATTTATGATGCTTTAAAATCTTTTTGGAAAAAAAAAGACTTTACCTCAGCAACAAAGCCCAGGCCTACTTGAAAAACACATTCACTTCACAACAGATGTTGCTTGTTAAATTTAAAAGATACTTCAGGATAACAGGGTTTGCACTGACAATTGATGGTAGAAAATTGTCAGTGATACTGCGATACTGCAGTATCGCTGTATGTACCAGCGATACATGCAGTATCGCTGTCTCTTACATCTTCTGACCTCCAGACATGCAAAAAAATTCAGGTGACAGGAAGTTGAAGTCATATGTGAGTAAATACCATTAAAACAGAGCAACTGGAATTGTTTGGGTTTTGGTTTTCTTCTATCTTTTTATTACGTTCTTGTTTTTTATTTAGTTTATCCCTTCATGTGAGTTTAATAGATCTGTTCCTTGAGCTTGTTGGATTTTGTTCCCTTTGATCAGTATTCTTCTTTACTCTTACAGTTCCCATTTGCCGCTGATTAGTCCTTTCCTTTCCTCCGTTTGATTTTAAACACACACTTCATCTACTGTCTTAAATTTTGCCTGGATTTGGGACCTACCTTTAGACTTATGACAAAAACCGTCTTCTTTCGATCTTTTTGGTTAAATAGATCTAAATATTGTCAGTATAATTTGGTACTGAAAGGCAAAACAAATTGGAAAATCAGCATGGGGAATAAGATGAAGCTTTGTGGAGCTTCATTGGTAGGTGCTGCAGCTGACAGTAATTTTTGGGGGGATACAATAATGTTGTAGCCCCAGCTCTCCCTGTAAGTGGTGCAGTTCTGTATTCCGAAGGTATTTAGACACTTTCAAGTATTAATCACTTTATTTACCTGTCTGTTTGTGCAACGTTTGATCTCTAGAAAATAAGAGGATGGTATGTTATTGAAAGTCATTACAGTAATGAATGGGTAGGTAAATAAGAAAGAGGTTTGGTATCTAGAAAAGACAGTGCAGAGAAACAATGAGCCATTAACATTCAACAAGTTTTGCTCCAATCCTCCTCGTTCTACCTTTGCTTGTGTGTGTGCTGAGAGGCAAAGCGGGGACCGAGACGGCTGTTATTGTCGACAGGATTAAATTTAAAAAACAGATTTATTCAAAAGAGCTAAAAAAAACAAACAACAAACAGAGGGAGTGAGCATGTTGCCGTAGGGGAAAGAGGAGTGACAGTGGAGTGACTGAATAAAATGAGATTTTATCCTTCCTGGCAGCACGTATAGGAGAAACTGAAAATCTGCAGTCTAGGTCATAAACAAAGTGTGGAACGCATTACATTTTAAGATCTTAAATCAAATTTTGAGACTTCAAAGGGGGATAGGGATGTTCAAATTAGGAGATCACGTCTTTTGCATTGCATAGCCTTGTCAGTTTCACCTACTCGGTACTACATGATGGTATTGTCCCATGTTAATTCAAAAAGAACCCTGGACAAAAATAGACCGCACACCTTCAATAAAGATGTTCCAACCTCTGTCAAAGGTTCCCACTGACAGGAAACTGAGGATGACCCAGGCTTTACTTCCTTCCAACTTTTCTCATAATCACATAAAAATGTGGCTCCATGCTTGTCAGCCTGTCTTTTAAACAATACATCTGTCAAGCTACAGTTCTATTTAACATCACCAATAGGTTCGTGCTGCCACAGGTGTCTGTTGATCTCTGCACAGCTCACACATATCCTACATACATATAGAAGAGCAAAAGGTCAAGCATTCATGGCTGGACACGGTCATGTCTGTGGCTGTTACTTTGATAAATAACCACGGGCGAATGAGGCAGCTTATAAATCAGAAGAGAACAAAGGAGATAGTCGCATTTTTACAGGCAACTGGGAACTCTTATCTGCAGTCAGTGTCATGGGGAAAATAAAAGTGTTGCAACGCTCCATGTATGTTTCTAGAAAACCTTATCTGTTACATTTTGAGTGCATTTAAGGAAAGGTATGGTTAAATGTAAGCCATGAGACTTTTATGTGTGTTTCTTTAAAAGAATGAAAATATGAGTTGATTCTTAGTTTTTGGAACATTCTAGTGTTAATAATACCATACCTCTGATACAAAAAGGATAATTAAGAAGAAATCTGAGCAATGGGAGATCTGCACCATTCCATACATATACGTGTAAATTTTGTGAGTGTGTCATATGAGAATGCATTTAATCAGGTCATGTAATGCAGTATTCCTAACTTTAGAATTCAGCAAGATTCAATGTTTTTAGCTAATTTCTTGATCATGAGTCGCATTCAATTGTTTTTTATGCTGAAGAGCATCAACCCAAAGAACCTGCATAAGAACAAGTGCTGCACAGAGCTTAGGTGGTAATATACCTCTGAGCTCCCACCTACTCCTGATATCTGACTTGTCTGAAAAAGTAATAAACCATGACAGACATCCACATCTGGCCCTACACAGCTTCTCCCCTATAATAAACTGTAGCTTAATATCAGCGCTTATAGACCCTTCAGTAGCCCTGAGATGAGCTAAAGTGTGAAATAAAGATGTTCCCCAAACTATGGCTCACATGTTGCATCCACATATTACCACACAAAACGTTAATTCGATCAAATATGGATAAGACATCATTTCATTATGATTTTAACAGAACATTTTTACTACTGTGAAAATCAAAAGTCGTTGAGAGACAATAGAAATATTTATTAATATGCTACAGAGGCCAAAGATTGCATCTTATCTCTGGAAGTTCTGTCACAGGAGCTTGCAGCAAAGACACAAAAGCCGCTCATTACGAGAGCAAACAAACACGCGCCATTATGCATGAACTTCTTCACATAAACAATAATAGGTCAAACAGAACTTGTTAAATCCAATTAACCCCTTTCGTCTGATCCCCTCAATGCATCTCTGCTCCCATCTTGTAACACCAGACCTTCCCGCTATTTCATTAGCTCGCATACACAATAACATCCTCCCCCTTTCCACCATTCGAGCCCAGTCACAGTCCTGCTAATGCACCTCCTATAATCAAATCCTCCAATCACAGTATTCCGTGCAAAGACCCGTGTCACATGACTAACTGCACATTAGGTCGACGGTTGGTTGGAGTTAGAGCTGTCATTTTGCGCTAATGTGATTCCAGAGTATTTTTTTTCTTTCTTAAATTTGATTTGGGAAGTCTAAGCTCTGGCTTCTACGAGTCTAGCGCTAAAGCCCTGGTGGGCTAGGCTAATCAGTTTCCAACATTTCTGAGGGAGACAATGATCCCAGTGTTAGCGCTGGCTAATGACAAGCTAACACAATCAACACAGCCTCCCTAGAGTTGCGCTCCGAGCCAAGGCCCAATCTTGCCCCACCTCCTGCAGGCTCCTCATCCACTTTCCCTACATTACTATGGAGTCTAATGGCCTCTTATTAAGAAGACAGATGGTTGAGGGAAGGGGAGGGTTTCTGTGTCTTCTTCAGTTACATTTACGAGTTGGATCTCAACTACCTCAATGACAGCTTAAATGTTTAAGATTGCCTTCCAACTGAGTTTTTTTATTTGAAGGTGTGGCACAAGTTTGCATCTATTAGTAAGACAAGACAATCAATAGGGTAAGGATCACCTACACACAAGATATTAAGTAATTCAATAAAGTATCTGGTTTGCTTATTCTCCTTTCCATATCTGCCCTTGAAGAGTTTCTACTCATTTTTCCAAGTTGAAATGTCATTCTTTTCAGCTTTCAAGCCAAGTTCATTTGTATAGCACATTTCAGCAACAAGGAATGATTAATATGTTTAAAAACAACACAATAAACTCACAAAAACATTACTCTGCAGTGGGAAGATAAAGAGAAGTACTCAAAAGTTTCAATCTTGATTCCACTTATTATTCAAAGGTATTTATCTATTTAAATATTTTGCCTTGATTTAAAGGAACTAAGTGTTTCAGCAGTTTTGCATTTTTATTGCAGCTTCTTCCAGATTAGTGGAGCATAAAACCTGAATGGTCATAAAACCTTGAGTGGTCTGGAAGGGTAATACAATGACAACAAATCTTTATTGTATGTTGGTGCTTAGCTTTTCAGTGATTTATAAACTAACAAAAGCATTTTAAAGTCTATTCTCTGAGCTACAGGGAGCCAGTAAAAGGATTTTAGAACTGGGGTTATCTGGTGTATTTTCATAGTTTTAGTGAGAATGTGAGCAGCAGCATTCTGGATCAGCTGATAGACTTCACAGGCAGACCTGTGAAATTTCAAGTGTTTGTGGTACATTTAAACAATTTCTAAAAATATAATTACAACAGTTCATGTATGGATGGTGGGAGGAACGAGTGAATAGATTAACAGAAAAAAAAATGAATGTGTGTGATTAAAGAAATGGAAATAGACAGACAGACCAAATAACACTATTAAAAATGCAAATACTTTGACTAAAATAACCCAAAACCTAGAAAACAGAAATGCACAATTAGTACATACAGTTATGTTTGAGATTACTTTTGTTAACCAGAAAGATACACAATAAATGTTAGTGAAAAAAACAGGCATGAGTTTCAGTATTATCATTGGTCTATGTCTCTTTGAAATTATCAGTGAACCACATGATTAACATCTGCTAACAGATGACACTAATGTGGTTTGGGGTCAAATGTGCTTTGGTTGGAATGAGGCTGGCATGAATTAATTCAATCTATTCACCTGCCCATAAAGACAGACGACAGACATTCGTTTTGGAGAACAGACATGTGATCACAACATGAATGTAACCCATGCAAGACGGAAACAAGGTTTTCAGTTGAAAAATCTTGAATGCAGAAGTTTGAATCCTATATGGAAAGATGAAGAAGACATTTCAGCGTTTCTGAAATTAAAATACTCTTACTGATCAGTGTCCCTTTTACTTTGGAGTAATTCCTAAAGTTGCAGGAGATCAATTTGAATGCATATGAGATGAGCATAGTGATGACATTTCCAAATCAACTCAAAGAGAAAAATAAGAAAAAGTTTTCTTCATCATTAAGATCTTGTTTTGACTTCTTTGACATTTGTTAATTACTTTTCAGTGAGCGGAAATCAGAAGCGGGGAGCCTGATATCTTTCTTAAAGCTTTCTACTGCTTTGTAGTTATCAGTGTCACGTTCAGGTCTTCACAGCTTAGAGAAAAGTTGTGTTGAAAAGTTAATACAAAAATGTTTTAGATAGAAGGGTGGTCACATTTTTTTTTTAATTATTCTTATTTTTCATGACAGTGTTTATGTCATTAGTTTTGGTAACGAATAATGAGTACACTTACTTGAATTTGGCATTTACTTCGTCGACAGCTTTGCTATAGTTCTCTTTGGTGACCTTGTAGAACTGCGCACTCTGTAGACAGAGAAGGAAGAAACTCATGAATGCTTGATAATAGCAGCGTAACTACATAAAGCTGAAACCGGCAATAATTCTTCAGATGAAACATGTACTTCATGCATGAGACAGAGCTCTGCTTAGCTTAACTCTGTTCTGTCTCGCCTCTCAAACCTCATTAAAATGTGATGTTTGTAAAGTTTTCACAACACATCTCGCAGGTATGAAGCTCGCAAAGGCAAAAACCATCAGACCTCTTCTACTACAGTGAAAAAGTGTGAAATATAGGAACTTTTGCTTATCTTATCACAAAAGACTGCTGTAATAACAGAGAGCAGTCCTTCAAGGCCAAAAGTTCGCTAGTCAACAATGTACAGATGAGTGGTCAGAATCCCCTGGTGACCTGTAGAAAATGAGCCCACTCAACCTAAATTACCTCCTCAAACACAGCCATATACACTCGCTTCTGGAGCATTTTTATAACCCCAGGAAGATTCTTCTTGTCACTCTCCAGAGGCTGTTATGCACATTTATAATCACATCGTGAGAGATTGTAAAGTATGACAGCTAACTTGATTTAGAGTGGTTTGAATTTTCGAAGGTGTCAGGGAATACCTAGAATTACAAATACTCCTTTGTTGGAAAGGGCACAATACATTCATGAAATGGTGAGTCCTCAAATGTAAAGCATTTACTTCTTTCGTTTAGTTTGCTTTTGGTGAGTAGGTTAATATCTAGTCTACCATGGAAAGTTTTTGGACAAGACTATTGACTGTAATAACAAATGACTTGTCTAATCCATTATTCATTGATAAATGAGAAAAATGTACAATCCCAGGAAGTCACATTTAGATAAATGTCAGAATCTCACGTTAATGCCAGTTTTTAAATATTATTTTTTTTAAAAAGCAAGTTAGACCAAAAGTGATATCACAGGAACAACAAAAACACAACAGCAGCAGCAACAACTCAAATGACTGACATTAAAATTTAACATCATAACATAATGATTCTAATAACTCATATAAATTACTATATTGCATTATTATACATTCACTTAATACTTGAGAGATGCATTAAGGACACATCTAAATGTGTGCTAAATCATTAATCAAAAGGTAATGGACTACTTCCCTAATTTCTTCAGCCTTCAAGAAACAAGAGAAGAGAAGTCGACACTTTAAATTAACTTTTAATGCACATTTTAATACAAATTTGCATTGAAAGTCTCATTTTTACTGAATTACAATTCATGGCAAGAGTCATAAACATTCATAAAGACGCCATTAAGATCCTGACAACTGTTATGTCATCTTTATGACGGTGTTACACCCCTTTAATTAAAGTGTTACCAAAAACCTTAATGGTCCTAAATACCAGAACTTAATGACAGCTGAAATTCCTCTGTGCTTTGCTTTGGTGTCACTTGTTAAATTTGCTCAAGAGAACTTTGAATTGTGCACTGTTCTGGACATAAGCATCCTACCCGTATTCACTTAACAGCCCTGGCTTCAGTAAATGAACATGCCAAAAGCACCTGGACTAAGTATTTTTAGCAGGAATATGTACACAGTTACACCACAACATGTATATCAAATGTTATCATTACAAAACTTTATTTATTTTATTAATTCAAATAAAAAGTGAAATCCCATAGAGATACAGTTCAACCTTTTGTTCATTTTGATGATTGTGGCTTACAGCTAATGAAAATCTTAAATTCAGTATTTTAATGGCAGAAATGCGTCATACCCTGATCAATCCTGGAGAATTAAGAAGAATTATGGACGGTTGACTTGACACCTGCCCAGCATACAGTGACTGAAATCCGCCACAATAAAGCATAAAAGATAACTGCTAAAGAAGCCAGCTGTTCACTGAGTGACACATCAAGCACACTAATGGAAAGTTCAGTGAAAGGAAAATGTTTGGGAGAAACAAAAAGAAAGAGCAACAAGCAGACTACAGTCTTTAAAGGATTGCAAAATAAAGCCTGATTACAAGTTCATGAGATATATAACATTACATCTCTGTATCTTTTTTGGTCTTTGTACCGTCCTAATTTTCTGTGAAACTTGACTTGGAGTTTTTAAATATCTGCAAGCTAATGGCATTTATTACACTATTTAATTTGTTTCGTTGTTTGGATTGAGTAAGTGAAAAAAATGAATTTTTTGTCGATATATTAAATTATTATGACGCATCTGCAATAATGAAAATGACCGCAGGAAAAAGATTGATTCAGAAAGCTTCATCTATAATTTAACATTGCATGATATGTGAAATATTTAGAAGTACTTCTTATGAAACGGTTACAAATTATACAGAAATGTGTAAGAATGCAGTTAGTAAAAAAAATGCCATTCAGAAGGAGTAAAACAGAATAACTTTCTTATTTTTTCAAAATTGCAATTATTTGCACTAATCAGAAATGACGGCAATCTTCTGACATGTTTACTTCACATCTAAAGAGCATCCAACATTGAAACGCTTCTGCATACTTCACAAACTTGCAATGTGACGCATTTCCACATTCAAGCTTCTTGGTTTCACTTGCGTTAACGTCACCTTCAAGCAGGAGAGACATTCATCATAGTTCAGTGAGGATCAATAAGAATGAAGTGCACTGCTGAAAAGATCAATAGTCATGTGCTGTAGAGGTAAAAGAGGATGGGACATGACACTGACAAAAGGTCTGATACCAATTGGAGTCTTCTTTATTTGAATGGACACTATTATAAATGAACCGCAGTTTACTGAATGTACTTTACCGGGGCACGATGTGCTGAGTTTCAAAACTGCTTCAGAGGTCAAACTTGACCTCTAAAGTACATAATATAACAAATTTCAACATGCATACAATGTGTAATCATCATAAATATGCATATTTTAGAGGAAATATGCTACAAAAAAATTACAAGGCACACAATAAAACATGCTGATATTCAAATGGTGTGCTGCTGAGGAAATTGCCACAAAATATGCTGTTTACTAAAAATATGCAACAGTTCCAGAAACATTTTTGTTAAAACAAGGTTACGGTACTTAAAAAGGAAGAGACTATACAGAGATTTTTTTTTAGGGATGCTAAAGGCCAGAATAAGTCATCTCCTGTACGCTGAGATTAAACCACTGGAAGGAAAAGGAGAGAAAGCCTGAGCTGAGTTTGGGTCTGTGTCTGGAATACTAAGTATAATGTAATAACACCTGCCTAAATGGCAGAGCTGGCACTAATCAGCGCACTAATCCACCTGAGAGGACAAAAGGTTGTGTGTGTCAGTGATTGCAAGGCATTTTTTCAATGCAGTTGCAAACACACACACAAATCTGCACTTGTTTTCTTGAACAAAACATAAAAAAATAAAATAAAATAAAATAAAGACAAAACAGAAACAGGTGTATACACAAACTAAAAGGTGTACCTGCACACTGGTGGCTAAACAGTAACTCACTCAACAGTAGAGAAGAGTATAATTTGTCTGATTACTGAGTGGCCTTAAATGGAGATATCCTGCTGTTATTCCCAACTGATTTCAAGAAAAACCCTGACCTTTTATTAGTTTAGACAAGACACACACTGAAGCGTCTGGTTAAAAACGTGCCAACCTTTCTTAATCGGGGTTTTTGCAGCTGCAAACACAACCTCGCTGTTCACTAAAAGTGTTCTGGTCAGTGCTGTCCAAGTGCACCTTGCCATTGGATTAAAAATTTTAAATAACAATAGGAATGAGGCTGAGTTGATTACATGACGTAAAAGATTTCCATCTGTTTTCACTTGCTTTCTTGGAGGTTTTTTGCACATTACAAAGCAAAGCAGAATACTAGTGAGACAGGTGCCAAACACACATTAAGTCATTACTGCTAATGTACCGCAATGATATGGAAAATATAAAAGCAGCATTTAAACACAGACTCAGTTTAAAGAAAATCCTTCCAACCTTTAGCGAATAAAGCGCATAATTGCATGAAGTGATTGGTTCTCCCTCTTAACTGCTGCTAAGTAGGAAGAACTTGCATACGATGAAGCCCCAAAATGATCAACATTAAGTTTAATAAAAAAATAAAAAAAAAAACAGCAGCAGCTTCTGCTGTGTAAATTACTGCAGCTCTCTTAAATAGGAAACAAAGAGATTGGTTTACACATTTTAGCCTTTTCATTACACACTTTCATTTATGAAACACTTTAAATGACACTCCAAATTATACTCGAATCATTCAGTCTAGGGGAAGATTTGATCAGCAATGTCTCTGAAGTCACATTAAACTTTTATAGTCACTCTTAGTGAACTGAAGCTCAACTGTGTGTCCTCAGTTTAATTAGTGAAACAGGTCTTTTCATTGGGACAAAATGTCTGAACTACATCCTCGGTTCTACAGAAAGCTACCACTGACGTAAAAATTTGATTTAGCTCTGCTGAAACAAATAAATATATAAAAGATCAGAAAACGAGTTTTTGAAGACTGATGTTTGAGATCCCTGGCACTGAATATGCAGAGGCTATGAAGCCTAGCACTTATTTCCTATAAGCCAAATAGTGAATAGTGACCCAAATGCATTTGTTTTCTGAGATTTTTCAAAAAGTCACTTCAAGTTAGATTGTCCCAGAGCTCTAAAGAATGTTAAACCATAGACTGTAGCAGTTAAAGGACAACAACTGCCTCTGTAGACAAGTCCACGTGAATACCAATATATATAACTAAACCAGCAAACAGCAGGAAAAGAAATAACTGAATACCATTAAAAAAAAGAAAAGTGCACTTCAAAAAGCTCTGGCTCTAGTTCTGAGGCCGAGGCAGATTATTTACATGGGGTAGTTTCATAGTGAGCGAAAAAATTGTTTTGAAATTATAGCTTGCCTGTCTCAAATATGGAGAAAAAACTGATATTTTAAGTAAATGTTTTAGCAAAAACAAACAGAGGAAAAGAGAACTGAAAAAAGGAAAGAAATGAAGACAGGCAGAGTAAGAGATGGCTGTACCATGAGACAGAGATAGAGACAGATGCCATCACTGCTTTTTAATGCTCTCTCTCCAGTATTTCTTCCTTACATAGAACTGTGGAGCTTTGCTATGAGATGGCAATTGCTGCTGTGATTGTCCTCTATTGGACAGGTTCACAAAAAAAAAAAAAAAATCCAATTTCATCGATATACAAGGAAAAAAGATAGACAGGGGAGAAGAAAATTATTTTCTGAAAGGAAAAAAAAAAGATGAAATTGAGGCATTCAGAGGAAAAACCCAAACACGAGAGCACAAAAAGAAAAAAGCTAAAAGAAAAGGGTGTGATACAGAGATGGATGTGGAGGGAGGGCTTTAAACGATGTGGTTGGGGGAAAAAAAAAAACATTGGCAAGTTGATTGTTAAATATGAGATTGTTTTACAGCGAGGCAGGTATTGAGTGAAAATTTAATAAATATATAGATATTGTTTTCAGGGGCTATTTGGTAGCCGTGGCCCCAATGAACAGTAGCAGTGGAGGCAGCAGGCTGAGCTGTCTGGGAGCCTGGTGATGGCCTGTCACTGGAAGCCCCTCTGATGAATGGCTATGTTGGATTGGAAGAGACATGTAATATATATCAGACTTACATTCTGTCTCGCTCCTTCTTGCTCTCTTTTGGTCACTTTGCCTCTTTTTTGCTAGTGCGCACGATGCTGGGGGGAATCCTGAGGTATTTGGGAGCGGCCGAGAACAGACGGAGGGCACAAACAGTGATGGGAGATAATATTCGGCTAGCAGTGCACTGTGAGGAAAATTTAATTTGTCCAATCTAAGTGGAAAAGGGACAGTTTTGGAAGTGAGAAGTATTATGTTTTGATAACTACAGGGCAGTGATTGGCTACGAAAACCACAGCTGCGCTTGCAGTCCACCAGCTTCCCTGCATCAACTTGAGAGTTTTTTTCTCTTATTTGTTTTATAAATATTTCCTCATTAGACTTGAATAAACATCCTGCCCAGGTGAAAATGACATTGAGATCTCAATGGGGTTTGCCTGGATAAATAAAGGAAATAAATCATCTTAATCTATTACTAAAATCATATTTTGATAAATGTTACGCAATGCTAGATTTTATATTACTATCCTAAATATAATAAAATATAAAAACAAACAATTTGACATTTGGTGACAAATTATGATGCAAGTTAAAAATCAAAAAATGTCTTCATGAGCATAAAGGCAAACACATTAGGTTGGAGAAGATGAAATGCTTTTGTGGCAATTTTCTTATTTTTTATCTTGGTACAGATGGAACAAAAAACATTCTCAAACTATATTTAAAGTTTATTTAACCTCCTTGTCTGGAGTGCCCAATTTATTGATTAAGGGATCAATCAACACTTAGACACTTTATAAAATCTACCAGGAAAGCTCACACTTAAAAAACTAAACAAAAACAAATAACTAGCTACCTGAAATAATCCAAAGATTAGGATTTTCATTTTTGATTGTTTGAATCCTCCTAAATAAAACAATCACCTTCTCTCTCTTGTCAGGATTTGACTAATCAAATCAAGATGCTATACAAGTGATTCTCTCTGCAAGTAGTTTTTAATTCTTTTTTTTTTTTTTTTTGGAGCTGATATTCCCAAAATAAGCACATCCCTGTATTCCTCCAAATGTCCAGTCATTTTGAACAAGGTAATGAGCAGAAACTAAAAGGTGTGTGAGTGATCTGTCAGCTGTTTAAGTGTGCTGCTGCTTTATGGGTCTCCGTGTGAACATGCGGACAAATTGTGAAATCCCACATCATTCATTTTCATTTCGACTGTTAAATTGCCTTTGCTGAGGTACAAATTTAGAAGCCTAAAATACTTATTTTAGGCTCACGTTTTAATGCAACCACACTGAAACTTGTTGATGTATTGTTGACTGACAGCCCACTCTTACACATATACATGTAAAGCAGATTACTGATCTGATTACCCTGGCTTGTCTATTTACATCCTGAATAGCCAGGTTGCATGTTTGGGTTAGGGCTGATTAGCAAGCTGTCTCCACTAGCCTGCATCAAAACTATTGATCAGCATCGCAGGATCTTAGCTAATAAGCATGATAGTATGTCCAGTTTGTTTAAAAAATGTTGCATTTCAGATGGTTAGAAAAATAAATGACCACAGAAATTCCTCACTTGCAAGTTTACATCACGTGTGAGCACTTGTTGCTACGCTATGTAGCACAATAAAATATGTAATAATTACATCCAGGTCCACTATGGAACAGTGTAAAGCTGACTTCATATATCGCATTTCTGGAAATCTCTTGCATTCTCTGCAATGACACTCTCTGCACACCAACCATCATCTAAGATTTATGTAAAACGATTACATGCTACATATAAACTACGAAGGAGTCAGTTGTTTAATTGCTGTGATGAATCAGCGCCCATTACAAACAAACAGTCTGACCCGGATAAGTACACTGTACGCTCCGCTTTACACTGCAGCTACTTCAATACCTACATCCTGGTTCCGAAATAATATGCACAAGATTGTGTCTTTTCTGAGTTGATGTCTATCGTTATGGATGTTTTCTCATGTTCATGTATATCATCACTTTGAGAGATTACAGTTCGAACACTGAAATGGAAGAAGTCAGCAGTGATTTTGACCTACATTAGTTGGAAAGCATGTGGAATGAAGGGAGACTATACAGCGTGCTAAAATGGGCAAAAAAATAAAAATAAAAAATCATCATCAAAAGTGTCCAAACAAAACCCCCCCATGTGGATCTCTGGAATCACACAGGGGATGATCTAATCCTAACCTGATGACTAGTGTTCCCCTTATGCACTGACAAATATATCTTATTGTTTTTAGTGCAGATTTGTATGGCTAACCTGGGTTTTTTCAATAAATGAATGCATTTTTTTTCTTCATAAATAAATTAATGATGTGAGATTTCTCGAAGAACCTTTATGTGCTTCCCTCTTCTCGTTTCAGATCTAACCTTATTTTTAACACAGCAACAGACGGCTTTTCAACCTTTTCTCCAAGCTGTCTTGTTCTCTATTATTTGTGACATTTAATCTTTTCATAGCTCTTCCGTCTATCTTTTTTCTTTTCCATCCCATATTTTCTCACAAATGCCACTTTATCATAATGTTTAGGTGTGCGTTTTCAGGAAGAATATTTTTGGTTCCAGTTACTTTTTCTATCATGTCATTGCCTGAGTTAAAACCCACCATTTCTCCGTTTTCCCTGAAGCCTGCCCATTTTGTCTATCCATTCTTCTCCGTCTGTTTCTCTCTCGCCACCTCTCTCTCTTTTCAATCTTGTGTTTCTCTTTGAGGTGTGAAGGTGTTTTGTTGACACTTTGATCTAAGGGATATTGACCAGAGCCCAACATGGCTGATGGATGGCCGGCGCTTAAAGTCGATAATGTCCACGCTCGTTGGGGCTCATCACTTTTACTATCCACACCAAATGAGCTCCTGTATGCGAAACAGTACGCCAAGTGATGTAATAACCCAATAAGTGTTGGGGAAAAGAGTCAAGCTAGGATTTATGGATGAATCACTGGCAAGTCAAAATGAAGCTGGCTTGAATCAAATTTTCGTCAGACTTTTGGGCTGAGTGATAACCTGATGTAATCTAAAGAGATGAAAAGAGAATTTATATGATCACTGGTAGCAGAATACCATGCAAGTAATGAGGAAACAACCCATCCATACTATAAGAAATTAAGCTTAATTAATGCATTTGATTGCGTACAGAAAAGCTTTATTATCTTTAGAGTCTTACTTTAACTAGTCTGAACTGAAATTCATTATATATTCCAGTAATAGCAGAGTGCAAATGGTTCTCCTCCACAATGACTTTGTGAAAGCATATAATTTCCATCTGGCTTCCACTGTGGGGAGCGTTTGACTTTTTGCACCCACCAAAGGGGAGAAAACCCGCTCCCAGCAGGAGTGTATAATTTTAAGCACATTAACAAGGGCATTATGGTCTTACTTAGACACTTATGATTTGAGAGCTGCATGAAGGCATCCTTTCTGACCACACTTCAACAGGGCATTTGACCCTAGTCCCCTGCCTTGCAGGAATCTCTCACAGGGACCAGTGTGATGCTGTCATTTGCAGTGTGGAAAGCATTGCAGCTGACCCTTGTCCTAGTCCATGGGACACCAGTATGTCAGAGAAACTCAGGGTAGCATCACTTGTCAGAGACATGAGGATACAGATCAAGATTAAGGCTTAACCTCTTGTCCTTCAAGCAAAAAAGAAAAAAAAAACTGCAGTGAAAAAGTTGATGCAAGGAACAGCAATACAGGAAACAGAAAAAACATGCAGATGCTGAAAGGAAGGATGATATAAAGCAGGAGGACATCAAGGTGGACCACAGAAAAAAAACAATGTGAAGGGAGATTATTTTTCCACAGAAATAATTTGTCATTCAATGCACAAGGTTGTTACTAATCAACCTTAACACCATATTGAAAAGATGACCTAGTTTACAAACCTAACTTTTTGTTAAATAGAATTTTGCACAAACTATTTAAAGGACATTAATCAGTAGGTAGGAAGTTTTTTTATTCCTTCTTACCCTTTCTTCTAGTCGAGTCACCTGCTCTCTGTAAAAAGCATCCTGTTTCTTCAAATCTGCTTCCTTGGCATCCAGTTGCTTGGCCTAAAACAAAACACAGGAAGGAGGAAAATAAATGTTTCTGTGGAAATTATGGGAGTAATATACACATTTTATATATGTACATATAAATAAAAACACTTCCCAAATTAAACCCTTTCATATCATAACATACTTGACTGTCCAAGAATATATCAATGAATTAGACCACCAAAAAGTTTATATATTGCAATAGATAAATTCAAAAAGAAACCCAGAAGTGTTATGGTCACACAACACAATCATGAGGAAGACCCAACTTTACAGTTAAGTCAGTCATGTACAATCTCCATAAGAAGGATTAGTCACAAAAGGTCACTTGTAAACAATCTGATAGCTCAGATGATGCAGGATCCAAGTATGTTTATGAGAATATGAGTGGAAAAAAGGTGCAGGAGCAACAGAAGTAATCTTTGCCTTGAGAGGATTGTGAAGCAAAGACTATTCAAGAGTTCGGGGAAAATTCACAAGCCATGGACCCTGGATGGATTCAGAACTTCAAGAACAGACATAACACATGAATAACCAGGACGCGGGCTACAACTCTCACATTCTTGTAGTCTTTTGATAAATTTTGCATTGAATTTGGAAATCAAGATGTCAGGGTCTGATGGAAGAGTGGAGAGGCACTTCATTCATTCTGCTTAAGGTCCAGAGTAAAACTTCCACACTCGGTATCAGTGATGATTTGGGGAGGCATGTGAAATGCTGGTGGGGGTCCACTGTGGTTTGAAGAGTTCAAAGTTTTATGTACTAGGTGTCATCTACCAGCAAAACTTTGTACTTCACTCTTTGATTTACTAGAAAGAATTTTTAAAAGTTATTATTTAAATGAGCCATATCTATGTACATAACGCAAAACTCCAGCAAAATGACAGTCATATCCAGTAAATTAGAAAAGATTTCAGGAATTCAATTGTCAAAGAGAAACATGCATAGAGAAATTACACACAGAGTTATTTTCTTAATGTTATATTTCTGTGAAATATGAGTATTTTCCATTTAAAATTAATAGAAATATGACATTTAAGATAAGAATTCTACATTAGACAGAAAAAAAATCATTTTCTAATCCAGAAATGTTTTTGTTTTTTTTTTTAATATGAAATGCAAAATTGAACTCCGAAATGAATTGTTGAAATAAAAACCCTCTTCTATAATATTAAAATGTTTTAAGACGTAGTGGTACCTGCAGCCAGGAACATGCAGGTAGACATAAATGCATACACAAGCATCAAAGCACGAGAGCCTGACTGAGCCTTGGCAGGCTCTTATGCTCTTCAGGTAAAATATCAGGACAAGAAGATAGCATCACTTTTTGTAGCGTCCATGTATTGTGTTCTGCCATATGTGTTTACCCAGGCTACCTATCTTTGCTGTCCCCCCCCGTACTGTGACCTTCACTAAATGTACGACTGACTTTCTCTGTGACATACAGCACTGATAAGACCTGATAGATCACCTCTTACAGGAAAAATAAACAACATCAGCTTGTGCACAAGGAACAAGGACTAATCAAAACATATTTACCAGTCCACACAAGAAAAAAAAAGATCATTACCTCACTAATCAAAACATATTTACCGGTCCAGACAAGAAAAAAAAGATCATTACCTCACTGGCCTAGCTAAACCAAGTTGTAGGGACAAATTTGCAAACAGACTAAGAACGAAAGTTGTGAGAAAAAAAAAAAAAGAACAAGTCAAACAAACTGAAAAGAAATCTAGAAGAAGAAAAAGAAACTCACCTTCTGCTCAAATTCCTGAATAAGGTAAGCATTGGAAGAGAACCGTAAGGAGACACTGATTTATTCTTTTCTTCAAAGTGACATTTAGAAAAGGTTTAGTATTCAAATGCCAGTAGTGACAGGCTGCCACGCTGTTCTGCTTCAGTAATCATACTTCATCCTTCAAGTTTACGCTATCACTGGCAACTACACAAACCTGTGCATGCACCCTTAATATGTGGGGTCTACAACCATAAAATGTGGGTATAGTCCTAAAGTGCATGACTATTTACAGTTATACACAAGATTACTAAAGAGTACTTTTACATTAGGGAAGCGGCCACACAGGTGTAGCCTTGAAGTTCTGAGTTTGAACACCCTAGGAAGCTTGGGAATACAGCAACATAGAAAAATACAATACAAAAAAACTGCCTTAGCCCCTCCAATCTTCCCTACGCTGATAACCATCTGAGTGTAGCTACTCAACTCACTGCAGGCGAAACTGTATGCGGCATGCATTGTGATGAGGAGTCCCAGAGAGGAGCTGTCCTCACATGAGATGAGTGGGGGAAGTTTCAAAGTCAAGGGGATACTCCAAGCTCGCTCTGGAAGAGCGAGACAGAAAACACTGTCGCAAAGGCAAACACCTTCATTATAGTGCCAGACAGTGAATAAAACTAACTCCAGGGCAACACTTTATCACACTTAAGACAACACTCGGCGAAAAAACAACACCAAGACCAGGGTGCTGGTGTCTCCGAAGTGTCCTCAAAACAACCCGACATAACCTAGCTTTATTGCTCTGGTCAAACATTTCTCTCTATTGTGTCCCCTAGCAGCTAGTGTTGTTGTTTAATTTGTGCACAATGAAATCAAGACACAGTCATACCACAATCATAGTGCTGGGTAAATGTGCCCTGAAGTGTACCTTAAAAATTATGGCGTTACTGCACTAGAAAGAACCTGTTATTGATTCTGAGCCTGCAATCATTGCCTCTAGGAGAGGATGGAAAAGTTTTCAAGTGTCTGGATTACTCTGCAAATGTGCCAGAAAACTGTCTCCCCAAACAGCTCAATTTAGCCTGAAGGGATAGAGGGGGGCGATGGGGAAGGAGGTAGAATTGGCAAAGGGTTGCTATATTGTAAGGAGCTCAACGTTACGGTAGTAAGTGATGACTAAAGGTGTTGATTTTACCACTAAAGAAAACATGCACACAGATGCTGAGATGCAAACAGAAAGCTCAGACACTAATCTGCAGTACACAAATCATCACGTGTGCACAGAGCAGCCTGAGCAGCTGTGCTCACAGAGAGCAGGCTGAGAGATAAATGTGTGCTGAAAGGGCCACTAAAGGGCTCATTAAAACAGGAGAGGTTGTGACAGAAATGTGTACCAAGGGATTTCTTTTTCTGAATTCCCTTTTGTCAGAGTCTATGGGAGTGTCTATATGTACATGGACCAGTGCATGTGTTCAGTTTCCAGGCAGGCTGGCTGACCCTCTTTTTTGACGACGCACAGGCCCAGTCCCACACACATCGTGTTGAGATTTTCTTTTATTTTTCCACTGATTAATCCCATTCAGTAGGGTTAGAAGATAATCTAATCACACTAAGGGCCAAACAATGAGGCAGACTTCAGAGCTGACCATACATCTTTTGTTATCCTAAAAAAAAAAAAAAAAGGAAAAGAAATGGTCGCTAGTGGAGGAGAGCTCTAGTAGGGTTGGGGGAAAGAAAGAGGCAAGTTGATAAGACAATATTCAAAGCTTTGTAGACCATATGCGAAACTATTCAGCCCATTTGAAAATGGAAAACGTATGCCAAAACTAAAAAAACCTAAAAAGGCAATTCAAAGTGCTTGGCAGGACAAGAGAAAAAAGTAAGTAGAATCCAAGAGGCTAACTATCCAGAAGGTAACAGTGTAGAGATCAACAGCGCAAGTAGGGGAATGTGTTAGAGAAGCACTGGAAAAAATTTTGCATTTATAAAAAAAGGGCAAAAAAAAATAATTTGAGAGATAGCCAAAAGGACTTTTGCTTAAAGCTCAGCCAAAATCATTAGCCTGCGGTACAAAAAGCTGATTGTCAACACATCGAGAAACTGACATACTTCATGAATGACAGTTATTGGAAAGACGGGCGTCTATATTGGTAAGACCTTTTTTTATGTCAGAAATATCTACTGGAAAGTTTTGAGTTTTTGTTTATAATTCTCAGACAGAAAAAAATTGCATTTTATTTAGTTGCGTTGTAATAGCCGCTCTTGAACGGTCCACAAAAATTCTCCAAAGTAAGCCAAATCCTTACTTTTGCCTTTTTAAACATTCACGTTTGAAGCTTAGTGACCTTTTTGTCCATTTCACATAGGAAAAATAAAAACACCTGAAGTTTTCTGAGCTCTGTGGCAAGCACTTTTCACTCAGTTTTACTCTGCCGAATTTTTCAGTACAGCAACCCTGGACACTGAAAGAAAAATATACCATTAAATGAACTACATTTTACAAGAGCACTTCTATTTCTTTTTATAGCCCAGGAATAAACACTATTGTTAATAAGCAATAAACATTTTTATCCTATCCCATTTCTGATTAGGGTACGGTAGCACAAATGGCTGGGGGTGACATGTGGCTGAAAGTGAGACCATGGTGGTCAGATTAAACGAATCGTTTAGGCTCGGTGATCGCCTCTGTGAATATCAATTAGCAAGCCGCTGAATAATTAAGGACAACTGTGTTTTTAATTAGCTGACTGCCGCAGTTTGAGCAGGGCACAGGGCTGGGAACAAGGAGGAGGAGGAGGAGAAGCAGGGAGGAGCTGAAGAGGGGAGGGCTGGGAGAGCGATGAGAACAGGTGGATTTTGCTGCGTCAGCCCACCTCCCCTTGTCCTCCCGCCCACCCACAGGCTGTTCTCTCACTGAATTGCTCCCTTATAGTCCATTTTCTTTCACACCTGCTTTGTTGTTTTTCCCCTTTCAAAGTCTGTGGAAGGACTGAAATAAAAATAATCTTTACCTCTCAGCAATCTGAATTTGCAGTATACCTTTAGCTTGTATGGCAATGAATGGGTGTCTTTGGAAAAACAAAAATTAAAAGAAGAGGCTGTATTACCCTTGATGCAATACATTTGCTCACTTTCAGTTAACACGAAATGTGTCACAACCATATAAAGGTAACATTTCTTGACCAACTTGGACATATACCATGTATCAAAAGGCATTCATAACCCTTGAACATTTTATTTGCTTTTTAGGTGACAGACCAACATAAAGCAACTTAAATTTTAAAAACTCAATGCAGATTGTTAATTGGATTTGACTAGGGCATTTTTACAGAGCATCCCATTGTAGGTTGTGTCGAATGTTCATGGTTATTATCCTGACAGAAGGTGAATCCCTCTCTGAAATTCCACTCTGAAAGATTACGCAGCTTCCCATCCCTGAATCACTGCAGTATGATAGTGTCACCACCATGTCAGCAGCAATGACATGGTTGGTGAAATGTTGTTTTACTTGTCTTTTGCATGTAGGCGAAATGAGTATATTGTCTCATTTGACCGGAGCAAACCTTATTCCCTGAACACTTTCTTTCATGTTTTCCATCACCTTGAAAGTTAGTGGCAAACTGCGAGGCTGACTTTCAATAATGGGTTTCTTCTTTCCACTCTTCCACGAAGGCCACATCTCTGAAGTATACATCTAATAAATGTCCTGTCAAAAAACTTCTCTCACTTGAGCTGCAGCTCTCTGCAGCTGCTTTGTCATTAACATGGGACTCCTGGATTGTTCTATGATTAAATTGTTCCCAGCCTGCCTGTCAGTTTAGGTCACTGACCATGTCTTAGTAGGTTTGTGGTTTAATCTAATTTCAGATGATGGGTGATAGAGTGCTCCATGAGTTTATCAAAGCTCAGGAACTGCTGGTTTACACTTCTTCAAAACCTTATCTCTGACCTTTCTGCTGATCTCCATGATGCTGTTTATCCACAATCTCTAAAGTCTTCTGCAAACAGCTGTGTTTGCACTGAGCTCAAACTGCTTATGCTGGTGTATTTACTTAATATGCAACTTCCAAAAGAAATTGGTAGAGTTTATCAAAATAAAATGGGATGAAAGCTAATATACTTTTCAGCATTTCATTTGCAAACTCATTTGAAAATACTTCTTTGCATCTCTTTTACAAAATCACAGATAAATATTTTCCAGCTTGTGGTTGTAGTCACAAATGTAATAAAAAAGTTAAAGTTGCATCTTTATTTTAATGTTTTAATCTACAAGAAATTGAATTTCAAACAAACAAAAGGCACATTGCTCTACTTCACTTTGGGAAAGTTAATGGCTAAAAGCAACATTGCGCATGCTACATTTTTCATTTCACAGTTCAATGACAGAAATTCTCCAATGTAATAAAATGAAGGAGTTTGGTTTCAATGTGTGCCTGCTAGATGCTTATAAATCATAATAGGTGAAAATAATTTTGAAAGATGTCGTGATCAATAGCGCACAAATCAAATCTCATCACATTAACAAACTGCACATCATCCATAACCTTGTTTTCTTTTATGCTCCCCTCTGCCACCATCGTCCCTGCCTTGATTCACCTCTGTCACGAGTAGCATCATAATCAATGCTCCCTCACACTACCCGAGTGCGCAATGCAGCACGGTGGGTCAGAGCTGCACACCGGGGCCCATCTATCACGTTCACGTGCGACAGGAGCCCATGACAAACTAATACTGAAGCCGTGAGCAGCAAGTCCTGCACGATCCCACTGGCAGCAGGGAGGTCACGGGGGCAGAACAATACGACCATGCTCTGGTGTTAATTAGCACAGCGGAGGTGTAGGTGGCGTGTGGAAGGTTAGAGATGGATGGAGGGAGAAAAGTGAGGGTTCACAGGGTAGACAGGATGAAACGGTGTGTGGTGGATGGAGAGAGGATTCAGGGTGAATATGGAATATAGATGACAACAGAGCTGGAAGAAGAGACGGTTTCTTCTGACAGCTGTTGGGGAACATTTCACACTTCAAGACATCAGAAGAGAGGTTTGATGAAAGGCAGTTTTTTTTTTTTTTTTTTTTTTTACTTTTCAGTGGTATAAGAACACATCAAACTTTTCAGGCATATCTTCATAATAACCCTTGGCTTTTTGGAACAAAAAAAAAACAAAACGGTGGTAACATTATCTTTAAAAGGCATGAGCAGCAAATAAATTTTGGGTGATAGCATAAAATATTACCTGACCTTGCTGGGCAATAATAATCTAATCTATAACATAACCAGTAAAATATGGGAGTTTGCAGCTGAGGCTATAAAAATCCATTGGAGATCATTCACTTTTGCTGCTTAATAAGCATCGTGGGAATTTACTGAGTACCATTCACACTCAAGTTCATGCCCAGCTATTAGTCTCCACAAGAGATTTCAGGAGTATAGGCAATAAAATCATGTCTGTTATGGTGTGGTCAATTAATGAGCTTAACACTGATGACATCAAAGGATACACACTTACTCCCACCCAGAGTTCAAATGCTGCTTCACAATTCTACAAGACCATTTTTAAGGTATGTTACCCCCTTTAAAGAAGCAAAGGATCAGACATCAAGGCATTTTTTAACTGATGCTTAATTAGTCAGTTTTAATAGTGTTTTACTGTCATACGTCCAATATGGTAACTGCAAACAAGCCAAACAGAAGAAATTCACATTCTTTTAGTAGATTCATTAAATGTAGTTACAACACATAAAAATTTTTTTCCCATCCCTTCTGTACTGGTTCACTGAACTGGTAGAAACTGCGTCTGAACACAATGATTTCTACGACTGACAAGATCACACCTAAGTGTAAGCCTTGTTCAGTCACAGCACTTTCCCTGGCAAATAGACTATAGCAGAGGTCAGCAACCTTTACAACCCTGAGAAACATTTTTGCTTTCGGTCCAGCTAAAACAAATTTGTTAACAGCAGCAAAAGCAACATAACTCCTTTACAGAAAATGGTTTGTTTTTATAATGCATACAGTAGGAAATTTGGTTTGGTTTTTAAATTGAAAAGCAATAATTTGTTTTTAATTCTTCCATGGGAAGATACAACCTACAAGTCAAAGAAAATGACATAAAAAAACGAATGTAGTTTGTAACCTATTGACAAAAAACATAATATAAAAGAATATTCAGGAGCAATGGGTGGTAGATCATACACACCATGGGCAGAAGCCATAGTCCTTGATGTGGTTTTGAGCCTGGTCTCTTTCCGTAGGCAAAATAAAAAAAATGGCACAATGACCTTCTAGGTCAAATGGCAGACCTGCCTAGGACCAGGACATAAGGTCATGACAAGTAGGCGGTAAATGTGGGCGTCTTCATTTTTACACATGTATCATAGCTGCTGACCATTTATCGCAAATAAAGATGAAGTGCCAAACGTGTAGGAAGTTAGCAATAGAAGACTGACAGTCTTGTTTGTTTCAGCTGGCTTTAAGAGAGCTGAGTCAGATGTTGCAATCAAGTCAAACATTTACATCTCATTTGCTGTCGGTGCAAGTATGAAGCTGTTTCCAAAGTATACCGCTTTAGTGTAATTGGATAGATAAAACATTTATGAAAGAGTTTTGAAAATACATAAACGGAAAATGAACAAAAGTTAAAATTTTGTTCATTTGTAAGAAATCTCTTTACACTGCAATATATTTCAAGTCTCTCAGCTTGTTTTGGAGACATTACCAATCCTCTGTGGATGGACGGCAGCAACATCTGCTTGCTCAGAGATTGATTAACTGGCTGATCCGTGCGCCTCTGGTGTAAACTGATTGATTGATCATTCTGTAGTGGGTGTTGCCTTTGCCCACCTCTCGGGGGAGTGAACCTCTGGAGGTCTTAAGTCATCTGTCACATCCAACACAGAAGAGATACAAAAGAGATGGGGAGCTGGAGGTTCATTACCAAGCAACTGGGAGGGTACGTACTAATGAAAATGAAGCAATCTGGGAAAATGGTATATGCCTGGGTATTTTTACTTTGCAAAAATGTTGTCATGTGTTACAAAATAATGAGGAGATACACGTTCGAGCTAAAGCTTTTTGCAACGTAAAAATGGCTGACAATAATTACACAAAGTCTGAAAACTCACTTGATCTTAGTAAAATCTATGAAACGTGGCTTAGAGTTTCAAATAATGTAGCAGCAGTGACAAGCAAATTCTTGAAAAGTTTTGGGATAGTTTATTTTTGTTCCGCAGCCAAAACCAATACAGAAATTAAAAAATACTAAGATGGTGTAAAACTGTAATTGTTCCCTTTTTTTGAATATAAAATATCTGCTCATTTAAATTTTTGACCTCATCTTCAGTTAAACCAGGCAGGAAAGGTGAATGTTACTCAAAACAGAAAGGTGTCAGATGAAAACCTGAAGCAAAATGAGGAGCTAGTCGGACAGAATCCTAAACTGAGGGCAGAAAATTCCTTTACCCGATAGAAGAGAACAGACAAAATGACCTGCGAGTGCTATGAGCCGTATTACCTTTGGACAACAGATGTCCCTCGGGTGCTAAGTTAATGAGAATGAGTGCTGGTGAGAGAAAGGCTTGAGGAGAAACAACCGATGGCAAAAAAAAAAAAAAAAGGTGAGAGGGAAGACGTGGGTATGAAAGGACACAGCCTCGAGATGTGTTGCTGACACTAGACCTCATGGACAACCCAAATGGCATGTGGCTGGTTTGTCTGTTTCCATGTGCCTGTAGCTTATGAATTTTTTTTTACCTGTATAAAATCCTGATAGTGTATGTATGGGCAGCTGAAGGCTTGAATGATTATGACTAGAAATACTCTACATTATGTATGCCGACAGGGTGTTAATACATATTCATTGTCCCCAGTGGGTGGTTTTCACAAGCCTGATAAAAAGTAGGAGTTCACAGTCAGAACTGTGGCCTGTCCAACCCTTGTCAGCAGAAACACATCCCCCTTTAATTGCCCAACCAACCTCTTTGTCCAACTACACACTGGTTAATTAAAAATAATAATACAAAACTGTGGAAGCCAATCTTCTTTGCATGCAGAGACTAACCAGTTACGGATATTAACATAAAAGTGTTTTACAAAGATGGTTTCAAAACTGCAATACAATATCTTGCCTACGATTTGAAGTCCTGTTTACTTTTTTTTGTTGTTGTTTATCTTTATACACTTTATTCTAACAAGTATGTTCATATTCCTGTTTTCTGGTAAAAGAAAAACAAAACAACAACAACAAATAATCACTTTAAGTAAGGCAACAGTTTAAAACTGCAGTGGATAAAATCACAGTGGCATGTTTGTTCAATAAAAGACAAAGTGCGGTAAGATAGGGTTCTTGTTGCAACACCTAAGTAGGACTCTTGAAAATGCTCTAGCAGCAGTGCAGATATGCACTATATCTTACCATATACAATGCTATTTTTACTGGGTTTTGTTAAATGTTCCTACTTGCATATTGCTTTAAATGCTGTTTTGGAGTTTCACATTATAAGTGACTTTATTTGAAAAGTTAATTTGAGCAGTAAAATTTGTTTTTTACATATTTGTTCTTTTGTCCACTACATGTTTTCTCACTGGTTTTTAGTAGATTCATCTTGTATGACTCCTTTTGGATTTTTCTAAGTGTTATTGAAACACTGGAATGCAAAGGACTCAATTTCTCCGTCAAACACCATTAGCTAAGCTGACTGTTGTCTTACTTAAAACCACATTAATACTGCTCTCGAAAAACACAGAAAGACCACTAATATGAAAAAGACCAGGTAAAAAGATTGAGTTACCTATTAAGCCATTTTAAACATTAATATGTGTTTAGATATTAATGTTGAAATGACATTATATGCACTTGGCTATTTTACAAAACTTGTAACTGAATTTTTGAAAACCTACCTCCCAGAGACAGAAGCAAAGTAAAGCTATATTAAAAATAACCATTTTGAAACCATATATGAATATAAACAATGAAGCATATATTTTGATATAAAGAGAACATTGGAAAACATAACCAAAAATCCGACTTAAGACACTTCCTTTACATTTTTTTTTCTGGCCTGGCTGACAACATTTTCTATATTTGCCCAGCACAAATAGAAAATCTGCAACACAAGAGTTGCTGAGTAAGGCAGCTGTTATTTGGTGTATACATTGAATTATTTCTTTGCACACACAAATATGACTTGATTTAGCATCACTTCCCAGAATGTTTAGTACAAATGAGGATGAATATATGCATAATAAATGGACCCACCACCCTGTGAAGCTGGAGCAGTAAATTGACTGTACAAGTTCTCTTGTCAGAAATAGGCTGTCCGGACTCCAGTATCCATCCATCAGTCGAAGCAAATTTATACCCTGGCCCTGCTGCTGGAAGCCTGTAGTGCCAATTATGTGAGCGGGTGAGTGCCAGGTGCAGATTGCCAGCAACAGGCCCTGCCAATTAAAGCCTAACCTCATATCTACCCCTAATACTGGGATGGTATCTGGGTAGCTCAAGCCAGGCAAATCGGTGCTGGACTCCTAGGCTGTGTGAAAAATTGTGGAATGGACACCCTTCAAGACAAAGCAATGAAAAAGATGAAACTTTACACACAAAGTAAGGCAAGTGATAGCTCCTTACCAAACATTATCCAGAAGAAACTAATATAGTGCAAATTTACTTTTGCAAAATAACCTTTTTCTGTACTTAACGTAATTTGTGGAATATAAGTCGCACTTTTTTATATTTAGTTCAGCTACCCAGTAGTCAGATGCAACTTATAGTTTTTCTGTAGTCAAAGTTTTTCTTAGTTTATTTAAAAAAAAAAATACATGGAAGTTGAATATCTGTAGAGAATCCCACTGAAACAGAAGTTGACACATAAATAGCTAAATGGCTAAAAAGCCTTTTATGCAGTTTTTTGCACAAATTGGATGTTAATTGAGTTATGCTAAATTTATATTAATTCCGAAACAATTTGCCACCAGGGCCATAGGAGTAAACCTGCACCCTAAAACGTACTGGAGCTTTGTTACACAATAATCATGGCATTAGGTGCCAAAAAGAAATAGGACAAAGTAAATGTACAATTGAACTGTTTGGAACCAGTTACCGGTAGTACACAAAATCACCTTACTCCACCCAAACCAATGTTTGGACTGAGGAAAGATTGATGACTTTGGGTTTGATTGAAAAGTCCGCCTGAGGGTTAGAGCCCTGTTTCTGGGTGAGATGCTATGACCAGTGATTGATTAAACAATGGACCAGTGTGGCTCTGTAGGGAGCGGAATTGTTGAAAATAAAAAGAGAATGGCAGAGGTCTATGATTTCATTAAAATAAAGATGTGTGGACTGGCAGGAGTATGTAGAATGAATATGGGACTTATATGGCTCTTGGTAACATATTATTTACTAGATCACTAATATGAAAGACATGTTTATATTCATGTTATTTGATTTGTATTCAAGGGAAATCAGTGTTGTCTTTATAGTTAACTTTAAATCTGCCATGTACAACCAAAAAAGTAAAACTGGCTTGACAAGTTATGGGCATTTTCTCTACTAGTGTAATTTCTTAAAAATACAGAAAGATGACAACCTAATTAGAATGCCAACCAATGACAAAAGACAAAACAACGCAATGAAATGTTGTGAATATTTGTAATTTAGTATTCATTTGTAAAACTAGACGTATTACAGCCACTGTCAACTAACAACACTTTTTCTCCCCTGACAACACTCACTTCCATTCCCGTTTACAGCATTTCTCAGACTTTGCGTTTTAATAGATGGAGACAAAAAACTGGACCCATAAACATTTTTATCAAAATATTTTAAAAAGAACTATCATTTTTATAGCAGACATGTTTTTCCCTCAAATTTTTTTATAAATGCATTTTGTTCTTTTTTACATGGTAGACTTCTAACAAACCCCATGTTTGTTGTATGCCTTTGTTCCAATTTTCTTTGCTGTGGCCTTCCCTGAGTGGCATTACATGTGTGACCATTGATGTCGAACGTTTTCCCTGCAGACAACAGTACCCCAGAAACCCAACATTACCAACGACGACAACAAACAGCCCTGCCTACAATGGTGTGAAGTTTCAATTACCGGTAGACTTGTTGGCTGGTGGCTGCCAGTCAACCTGACAAAGAAGGAAATGACTGAGTGGAAAGAATTCCTACTGGGGTGGTACAAATCATCTAGCACCCTGACTACAAATGGGACTTAATCGTTAAACATGTATACAATCTATATATAATTAGTGTTACTAATATTATGATCAATTTTTCTTGTGGAAACTCTGCAGCAGAGCTCAAGCAACTGACAGAAAAAGTAGTACATGGAAAAAATGGGCAAATTGCAAATCTTTTTAAATTAAAATTAACCTCCTTTAATGGAAGGTTTTGGTTTGCAAGGAATATATAAATATCCAGGGTGCCAAATATGAGTTTTCTTAACCACATTGTTTAAAAATCTCTTTAAAAGTTGAACTACAATTTCATAACCTAAACTGGATCTGAATGCAGACAAACTGTCTAACAGTAATTTATGGCGAAATACTGACTGACAAATTTCCAACAGTCTGAAGAAACCCAGCAGGATGTATGTGGCTCTGGAAGATAATATAGAGGTATTAATGAAGGAAACTAAAACGTTTTTTATATTAAAACTAATTTTTCCCAGTTGTTTTATTATAAATTTTACATTTCTCAATACTATTTACTTAAAATAGCAAGTTTGACAGTCAAGAGGCCTAAACTCACTTGTGCAGAATTTATCCATTTATCCTTCCATAATGCCCAAGACCTTCATCACAACACAAACCTAAACTAAAACATATTCTTTTAAGAGATTACATTTCTGGAGAAAATTACAAAATGTGAAATGGTCCAACTGCAATCCAGACAGTAAATTGTGACCAAAAGCTAAAAATGAAGTTTTCTAAGGAAATTAAACCACAGGGTTTTTTTTTCTTATTTTTGTTCTCTCAAGAATTCCCCCTAAATCAAAAGAGACTTTATTTTGACTCAGCGTCTAAAAAGCCCAACAGTTTGATGGCCGGATTTGTAACATTTTGATTTTAATGTAAAAAAACCGAACCAATCAATAAAACAAATGTTAACCAACCTTGGTCTACGCCAAACTCTCGAGTCAAATCTCGAGGACGGATGTTACTGTAATTGGTGTGGCTGTGCAAGCAGAGGTTAAGGCCATTATAGGCGAGCATGGGGAGGCATAACAGCTCATAGCTTCACTCTCATTGCGAGAAAAGAAGTAGGGAACGTATGGGGTCCTACCACTCACC
Organism: Gambusia affinis; assembly: GCF_019740435.1. Classification (NCBI taxonomy): domain Eukaryota; kingdom Metazoa; phylum Chordata; class Actinopteri; order Cyprinodontiformes; family Poeciliidae; genus Gambusia; species Gambusia affinis. Next base: position 11,338,502 of record NC_057890.1, read on the forward strand.
GTGACCTGTATCTTAATGAGCGGGACAAATCGATACATGCTGAAAGAGGAACACAACAGCGTTGCAATAAGACAGCTCTGCCTGTGTACACAAGACAGAGCTTTGTTTTTCCAGTAATAATGTTCAATTCTGGTGGAGTTTACATATACTCTCTGGCCTGAATGTCATTACTTATTGATTTGTTTGAATTATTACTTTTTTGGCATAAAATGATCTTACAAGCAAAAATCTTCATAAGTTATATCTCAAACTAATTGAATTAATTCCAGCATGTTGCTGCCACTAGCATGGATAACAGTTACTATTATACATGCTTTTTAAACTTAAAGTATTTTTAACATCTCACCTCGACTCTTCCAAACAAACTTCTTATGCCAATTGTTTTAGGGTAACTGAGTGAAAGCTTATAGATGATACCTGGTACTAGAGCTGGTTTGCATTGTAAAACAAAACAAAACAAAACAAAAAACTATGGAAAATCTTCCTTTACATCCCCATCAGCAAATAAATCTTGTGTTTAGTAAAACAAACCATAAACATTCTTAGACATTTAAATATTTTTAATTCATTGTCTTTGTAAAGTAGAATTAGTTCTCATTTAAAGACAGGTACAGATGCTTACGTGCGGCACAATAATGTGCATTTCATTTTTATGCATTACCTGTATGAAAGTGGTTTTGTACTTGATAAGAGGTGTGGTTACAAGCAACTCTTGTAAAACTGAAAAAAAAGTTTAAAGCTGAGTATTGTAGAAGTTAGTCTTGCTGTTCTTTTTTAGTAAAAAAGAATAAACTGAAAAATTAAGTCACACACTGAAACACAAAAGAGGCAGGAATAATGCAATGTAGCACACATACACACACAGACACACAAAAGACAAACATGTTTTATGTTTCATCAAAAATGAGTTCACTCTGGTTAGCAGGCAATCCTGGAGTTTGACGAACACAGAGAGAAATGACAAAGGGAGGGAGACGTCTTGGGTGAGAGGCTGTCTTTAAAGAACGCAAAAAAAGTCAATTTCCAGTTGAAAAGAACATTGGCTGTGTGGAAGCGTCTGGCTTGACAATTACATGAGCGCTGCAAACCGCACTGCACCTCCACTGATAACCCGTCGGATTCTATTAAAACTTCAGCACTCCAAAGGACACTCATATG